>NC_085136.1:287214964-287452367 GCF_035046485.1 Aedes albopictus | reverse complement strand
CAGAAAAGCCAACACACTACTGAACCGAAGGCGCACATCTTATGTTTTATCGTATACCGTGAGGTGGGGTTATATTGATTTATTTTGTTATTTTTTCGAACTAACGTGTCACAATAATTGTGGCCAAACATGTCTAAAGGTCCAATCTGCAGAAGAGAGGCTCCCTTTGGTTTCCCTCTCTTTCGTTAAAATCTCAGCTGTAAGATTTGAGGAGGGTTCAAGAGCATTCAGGGTTTTTTCAATGGGTTTCAGCGGTCTCAATGCCTTCTTGGTGGTTTCGGAGAGACGAACCCCACACTACCCTGACCTTCCTGTTAGGGTGTCTGTTGAGCAGACTTTTAGAAGAAAAAAAATGGGTTTCAGCGGTCTTCCGGGGGGTTCCAGGGGGTTTCAGAGGCATCCCAGAGCTATTCCAGGGAGTTTTAGGAGGTTTTAGTAGCATTCCAAGGATGTTCCAGAGGTCTAAGGTGGTTTCAAAGGCATTCCAAAAAGTTTTATTGGGAAGAGCGTTCCTGGGGTTTTATTGGGATATGAGGAGATCCCAGGAGCATTGCAGAAAGGATCGTCAGGGGGTTCAAGGGGCGACCCAGGGATGTTTAAGAGTTCTCAGAGGGTTTCTGGTGTTCTCAATAGATTTCAAGGGCGCCCAACTAACAATTGCAAGTCACAAATAAGAAGCCTTGTTTAATTGTTGCTCGGTAATGGTAATGATAGCTGAACTAAAATTGTGCTCTACACATTACTGTTTAAATAATTTTTGTATGTATGTATGCATGTAGGTAGCCACCATCTTAGCTTGAGTCTTGCTCTGCATGCAGTTCCACTTAACAGTAAAGATTAAATTTCATTACCACTTTGAATTCAACATACCGCTGTATGAAGGGCCAAAAGGGGGTGTGGTGGACCCGTAAGTAGATACACTTACGCGAAATCCGCGGGTTTAAGAGAATCTCTTTCCAACAGTATGATCAAACAAGGTGAATAATGAAATTCACATTACTTGTCAAGCTTTCTACGGGATGGTTTGTTATAAGAAGGGCGCGTCAAATCCATTGCAACTGTTGGGATAGAAGAACCCATCTACAAGGATGTTATAGTTACTTCTCACCTCACTCCGGTTGGCAACCACTCCGTCGTACAGTTACAACTTCAATGATGCCCTGATGCACCCTCCCAACCCAGCATAGTTATATAGTCAATAGTATAATTTGTTAGGGTTCATTCAAATATTACGTAACGCTGAATTTAAATATTTCAGATCCCCTCTCTCCCCGACGTAACAACTTTTGTATGAGAAAGAAATTTTGTATGAAGCGTAACACAGTGCTAGAACCACCCCCCCCCCTTGCGATACGTTATATTTGAACGAACCCTTATGAGTGAATATAGCATTGAAATATGGAAATATCAATATAATAATGCTGAAATCTAATGAAGTCCTATTTAATGTAGCAACCTGAAATAAGGTATTGATTTGTGAACAATTTGAGTGAGTATTATTCGCTGTCGAGTCCTTTCCTGACCTAAAGAATTATGACAGTAATATAATGCCAATGCAATTGCTGATATATAATTATACTTACCTTACCGATCAGGCAGAGACCGGGGTGGCCTCTGCTGTACATAGTAGCCGCCTCCACTCCCCTCGGCCCATGGCTGTTTGTCTCCAGTTCCGCACTCTGCGTAGGGTCCGCAGATCGTCCTCCACTTGGTCGACCCACCTAGCTCGCTGCGCTCCACGTCTTCTTGTACCGGTCGGATGACTCTCGAGAACCATTTTAGTCGGGTTGCTATCCGACATCCTGATGACGTGACCCGCCCACCGTAGTCTCCCGATTTTCGCGGTATGGACGATGGTTGGTTCTCCCAGCAGCTGATGCAGCTCGTGGTTCATTCGCCTTCTCCAAGTCCCGTCTTCCATCTGCACTCCGCCGAAGATGGTACGCAACACCTTCCGTTCGAAAACTCCAAGGGCGCGTTGGTCCTCTGCACGTAGGGTCCATGTTTCGTGCCCATAGAGGACGACCAGTCTAATCAGCGTTTTGTGGATGGTTAACTTCGTGTTTCGGCGAACTTTATTCGACCGTAGAGTTCTGCGGAGTCCAAAGTAAGAACGATTTCCTGCCACAATGCGCCTCTGAATTTCTCTGCTGGTGTCGTTGTCGGTGGTCACCAGTGAGCCCAAGTACACGAATTCTTCAACCGCCTCGATTTCATCACCGTCGACATGAATTCGGGGTGGCGGGCGTGGTGATTCCTCCCTGGAGCCCTTTGCCATCATGTACTTTGTCTTCGACACATTAATGACTAATCCGATTCGCCTGGCTTCACTCTTTAGTCGGATGGACGTTTCCGTCATCGTCTCAAATTTACGAGCTATAATATCAATATTATCGGCGAAACCAAGCAGCTGAACGGACTTCGTGAAAATCGTCCCACTCGTGTTTATCCTCGCTTTCCTAATTACACCCTCTAAAGCAATGTTGAACAGCAAGCACGAAAGACCATCACCTTGCCGTAACCCTCTTTTTATTTCCTTCTAAACCATAGGGGGATAAATCTGCTCATCAGACACCCTAACAGGAAGGTTAGGGTAGTGTGGGGTTGAGGCCGTCTTCTACAATGCCGGTAGAAGCCAGGACTACTCTCTCCTCGACCCACTAAAACACATTCCTATGGTCGCCAAATCCTACGTCTCTCCGGAACCACCAAGAAGGTATTGCTTCAGAGAGGGGCTAGTGCATATCGCACCCTCAAGGTTAGCTGCCGTAGCCTAGCAGCAACGAACACCGATGACTCGCTCTGGAGAGTCCATCACGGTAGCGTGCTGGCGCTTAGCCAATTTCCCGAGTGGTCCTCGCCACTCCCTTTGTCCTCGGAAGGCGGGCAGGGTCAACCCCGCCCGCGCCCTACTGCTGAGCGGACATCAAGAACTGATGCCCACGTGCAACCCGATCTGACCTGCCCGTAAGGAAGGGTATCACTACCCTTCAGGCCCTATCAGATGCACCCGTAGGTTGCAGACAGCAGGATCTCACCTACCCCGACCCTTGCCGGGGACCCCTTTCCAACCGCGGGCTCAGATCCAACCCAGTAGACTGACGCCACGACAGCACCGCTACCGGGACTTCCTCTCCGCAGCCACTTAATCGCTGTAAGGGTCGATCTCGACCGCAGGGCACCGGTATGACCTACGAAGCCGACTTCGAACCCCTGGACCACCTCTTGTACTGCATCTGGACTAGCCATTCTCCGAGTCCACGCGCCACCTCCTCTGTAGCTCCCAGACGATATGGGTGATAGCCGTTGAAACGGCATTCCAGCTAATCTCATCCCTACACATTCTCTGGACCAAGTTGTCCGGAGTTGTGTCCTCCCCGCATGTGGCAAGCATGCGTTCACGCATTGTGCGAAAACGCGGGCACACGAACAAAACGTGTTCCGCCGTTTCCTCTAAACCATTGCACACTGGGCATTCGGGAGAATCCGCATGCCCGAAACGGTGTAGATACTGTCGGAAGCAACCATGACCTGTAAGGACCTGTGTCAGGTGGAATGAAACTTCCCCATGGCGCCTATTAATCCAACTATCTACCCTCGGTATCAACCTGTGGGTCCACCTTCCTTTGGTGGAACTGTCCCACGCGCGCTGCCATTTGACCATAGAGGCCATCCTGACAGTCTTGCGTATGCCTCTTGTGCCGCGCATTTCGAAGCACTCCATGTCCTCACTGATAAGAATGCTGATAGGCACCATACCAGTAATGACACAGAGAGCGTCGTGTGACACGGTACGGTACGCGCTTGCAACCCTCAGAAACATAAGCCTGTAAGTACTTTCCAGCTTCCGTCGGTAGCATTCAGTACTTAGCGCGGTACCCCACGCCAGGCCGCCATACCTAAGTATGGACGTAGCAACACTAGCCAGAAGCTTGCGCTTACTGGCGTACACCGCTGAGCTATTGGACATCATCCGGGACAGTGCCGCAATAGCTGTGGAGGCTCTTTTACAGGCATAATCGACGTGGTTACCGAAGGTAAGCTTGTCGTCGATCATCACGCCCAAGTGCTTGACAGAGCGCTTCGACAGGATAGTGCACTCTCCTACACTGATCTCCGTCTGCTGCGCCGACTGCATGTTGTTAACAACCGTCACCTCTGTCTTGTGGTGAGCCAGCTCCAGTTTTCTGGACCGCATCCACGCCTCCACAACCTTGATCGAGTGGTCGGTAGTCAACTTCACCTCCTCGATCGTTTCACCGTAGACTTCGAGCGTAATATCGTCGGCAAATCCGACAATCACCACTCCCACTGGGTACTCTAACCTCAACACCTCGTCGTACATGACATTCCATAACACCGGACCCAGGATGGAACCTTGCGGGACTCCTGAGGTTATGTGAAAGCACTTCCGACCCACCTCCGTGTCGTATACTATTACGCGATTCTGAAAGTAGCTTCCGAGAATCTTGTACAAGTACTCCGGTATCCCCAGACGCAAGAGCGCATCGGCAATAGCAGCCCAACTGGCGCTATTAAATGCATTCCTTACATCCAGAGTCACTACCCCGCAGAAGCGAATTCCCCTCCTCTTAGGCTCGAGTGCTTTCTCGGCGGTTTTTGTAACCGACAAGATAGCGTCTACGGTGGACCTCCCCTTCCGGAAGCCATACTGGTTGCTCGAAAGACCATTTACGCCCTCAGTGAACCGCAACATTCTATTGAGGATGATCTTTTCGAGCACCTTCCCCGCCGTGTCAATCAAGCATATTGGTCTATATGCCGACGGGTCTCCGGGTGGTTTCCCCGCCTTTGGCAATAGTACCAGGCTCTGCCTCTTCCAAGCTTCTGGGAAAACTCCCTCGTCCAGGCATTTCTGCATAGCAGACAGTGCCTCGGGAGCCTCTGCAATAGCTACTTTTAAGGCCAGGTTCGGAACTCCGTCCGGACCTGGGGCCTTACCTACGCTAAGGGACTTAGCTATCCCCGCAAGTTCCACATCGGTGACCCTCTCCTCATCGCCAGCCCCAGTCCCCGGCTGTCCTACGAAAGGAGGCCAAGGACTAGGATCATGACGCGGAAAAAGTCCTCCAATGATCCCCTCCAACATCTCTGGAGATTGCTCTGTAGGAGCCATCACACCTCTCGTCTTGGCCATAACGATCCTGGCCATAACCCTCTGCGAGATTCGAAGGGACTCGAGAGTGTCCCTGATACTCGAACTACGCACATCACTCGATCCATCGTCGCCTTGATCAATCGTATCAGTTTATACGGGAATCCGTATTCGTGCATAATCTGCCATAGCTGTTCTCGATCGATTGTATCATACGCCGATTTGAAATCGATGAACAAGTGATGTGTGGGCACGTTGTATTCGCGGCATTTCTGCAACACCTGGCGGATGGCGAACATGTGGTCCGTTGTAGTGCGTTCACCCATAAATCCAGCCTGATATTGCCCCACGAACTCTCTTGCAATCGGTGATAGTCGGCGGCATAAAATTTGAGAGAGTATCTTGTAGGCAGCACTCAGTAGTGTGATCACGCGGTAGTTCCCGCAATCCAACTTGTCGCCCTTTTTGTAGATGGGACACACGATACCTTCCATCCATTCCTCCGGTAATACTTCCTCCTAATGACCCAGTGTAGTGTTCTCACCAGTGCTTCTCCACCGAATTTACGAAGCTCGTTTGGTAGTTGATCTTGCCACACTTTGTAGTACACTTGCCACACAATGTACAAATTCATGCAATGGCAGGCAAAGAAAACCTTTCAATTAATAACCGTGAAAGTGCTCTAAAGATCACTTAGTTGAAGAGAGGCAGGCCTAGTTCCAATGCAAACGTCGAGCCATAAAGAAGAAAAAGAAGATCATAGTACGTACTACGAAGCACAATAGAAATCTGAAGACGGACTGAGGCATACTTGTCGGTACTTCTTAAAAAGAGAGTGAATGAACTCTCTTGTAGTTATTGAATTTATCCTGAATCCAGGTTTACGCACAGCTCACGCAACTTTTCCTACATTTCACACAACCTAGACAAATTCCTGTAGTTAAAATCGATCGTGATTATGTAATGTACAATTATTATTCAGCCATTCCATAGAAAAACGATATACTGCAACTCCGATTGTCGTGAAACTTGGTGGGTTCGTAGTTCTTTGGACCTGTATTATTTTATTTCGTCATTAGGGTGACCAATTTTCATAGGGTGATCCTAAAAATCATAGTTTTTAAAAACTACAAGTTTTCAAAAAAAATCATAACTTTTGGACCAGTTAATTGATTTTAAACTTTTTTTAAGCTATTGAAATCTAATTTTCAGGAAAAATGCGATGAATGGATCAAATTGTGTTTTTGTGCGAAAAATATGCAAAGTTTTTTTCACGTTTCCAAGGTCTCAACCCAAGTAACAAAATTAATTTTATAATGCTTTTGAAGTATTCTTCAACACCTGTTCTTTAAAACCTTGCATAAACCAAATTGCTCTGCAAAACGACATCAACACAACCATAAACCCGCCATAAGACCAAAGGGGCCCATCCGAAGATGCTCTTGGAGAGCTGTTTTTAAATTTCTCTTAAAAATTGTTGTACTTCCCAAGTTGTCCTTAAAGCGAATTGCTCTTCCCTTGTAGAATTCTTCAAGTGCACGATAAATCGATAATAAATTTGTCCGTGTTGTTGCTGATGCAGCTTTAATGTCGTCAGAAAAGTTTGGTGAAATAAATTGAAAAAAAAACACAATGAAAATGACACATTATTGTAATTGGGGTTAATTTATTACACAAATTGGAAATATTTCCGTGGTGTAACAAGGCTGTCAAATGCCAAGCAAAATTCATCGTATATATGTTGCAAGATACTTCCAAAAATTGCATCGCGCTTCCATAATAATGCACTAATCAAATATTTAAAAATATTATTCTTGGTCATGAGAACATTGTTCATGAGTTTTCTCAACATGGCTTCCATTGAAATCTAGGACGGTGGTCTATCCATTATCGATGGTTTCAATCAACATCACCATAAGGTCGTCTTAAATTTCTTTCAACTCATGCCAGAGCTAAAAGCATAACTCAAGAATACTCAGATTTACAACGTTCTCAATGCAGCCTGGTTGGCCTCGATCAAGAACGTCTTAAATTTATTTCATCTTAGGTAAGGGTAAGAAGTATTACTCAAGAGTACTCAGGTTCATAACGTTCTTGATGTAGGTTTATGCCAACTCCGCCGAGAATGTCATAAATCATGTACGCCAAATTGTAAACAAATAATAAATTATCGCACCGCGGTGGATTTTGTGAATCTCGCCCGATCGACGTCCTGGATGACCAACCCCACTTCATTTCAGATGATGCAACTGGAGGAACTTGGCACTGCACCGCGTCGTGGTTGGGTTTTTGGGTAGGTGTTCTTGGTTGGCAGCAATAATGGAACGATGAGAATCAAAATCTGATGCTTGATTTCTTTCTTGTATTTTTCATGTACCAAGCTGTTCTTAAGCGAGAACAGTTGCTCTTGATCAAGAACGGATAATTGAAGATAACTACTAGAGCCTTATAATACTAAACATAAATTCAACAGTTCTTGTTGTGTTAATTGTTTTATGAACTGAACCTCAAGTATTCTTGGAGACGTTTTCAAAACCACATATTGACGAAGAATAGTTGCGCTCAGCTGAAACTCCGATAAGATCAACTAGAATATGCAATGTTCCAGTAAAACTATCATAAAAACAAATAAAACCAAATAAAATCAAAATTGTTACTTGGAAAGGCCAAAGAGGAACCCTGGTTTTATAATTTTATCAGAAAACTCACAAAATTTGGCGTAACGTATCAAAAAATCAATGATGTATGATTTTTAGTTTTTGATATATATATTTTTGAAAATAGAAGGTCAAATTTTCCCATACAAAACATTTTTTTTTATTTTGATTATATTTTGAATCCTTATACATGTATGGATACCAAAAAGACCAGGAATCACTCAAAAAAGCAATACATGGCATAGTTATACGAGTATTTACAATTTTCTGCATTTCTGCTGAGCTTACTGTTGAAATTTCGGGCCGAATTGCTATTTTTTTTTTCAAATGCATTGATTGAAAGCATTAGTGGTAAATGCTACAAAACTGTTGCCATGTACAGGGGGTGGCCAAAGTGTTTGGGAAACGAACTTTTTTTCTCTCACAAAAATGTCCAACATGCAGTAACTTTTCATAGAGTGTATAAAAATTCTCAAATTTTGACTGTTTATCAACCTATTATATGTACATCATTGGTACAAATTTGAGCTCGATTGGTTAATCTTTTACGAAGCTAGAACCGTTCTCGTAAAACGCTAATTTTTAGACAACTTATTTTTGAACTGTCATATCTCGGTAACCATTGAACCGAGTGGAATGAAATTTTGAACATTTATTAACAATAAATAAATGCTTCACAAGATATTAAAGCATACAGGGGATACTCAAAATAACTGGGATAGGTAAAGAATTTTAAGTTTAGTCAAAAGTTTTTTATAGCTCTATGTAAGTCGTAATGATCAAAATTTCATTGAATTCGGTTCATTGAATCCGGAGATATAACAGCTCAAAGTTGGCTATCGGATAATTAGGGTTGATTCTAATATTACGCAACGCAAAAATTAACAATTTTAGACCCCCTCCCTCCCCCATGTAACAAGTTTTGTATGGGAAATTTTGGAATTTTGTTTGAAGCGTAACAAAGCGCTAGACCCCCTCCCTCCCCCCTTAGTGTTACGTAATATTTGAACAAACCCTTATACCTTTTTCTAGAACTTTTATAACTTCGTGTAGAATGGCTCGATCTTTTCCAAATTTTGACCACTGATACACAACTAGTTGATGAACTTACAGGAAAAATTTGAGCATATTTGATGCCCTTTTCGAAAAGTTACAGCGAGTTGAACATTTTTTGAAAAGTGAAAATTTTACCTGTCCCAGTTATTTTGAGTATCCCCTGTACTGCCCCCACTCGCATAACAGTCCCATTTGCAAAAAGTAGGAATTGAGAAAACGGCATCTGAAGTTTGAAAACTTGTTTCCATATAAAACTTTGAAAAATCGCCAAAATGTGAAAAATATTTCGATCATCTCGAAACTTTCACAGATTGCTTTGCACATTAATATATATTTGTAAAAAATATTACAATCACTACAAAGTTGTTCAGTTTTGTGTTACGTAACACAAAAATCCATGATGGGACTGTTATGCGGGTACTTTTGATATGGGACGCTCATAACTTGGTATTTTTTTCACACATTGACATAAAAATTCGTATTTTTTATTGTTGTTTTTAGAAGTACATCAAAAATGATGACTATTCATAACGTTAACTCAAAAGTGATGAAAAGTCAAATGGGACTGTTATGCGAGTGGGGGTAGTGTAGGTACACACTAAAAAAAATTTAATTTTGATGATGACATAATTGAATAAACCGACATAAAAATTCGTGACATAAACAAATATATGACATAATTTACAGTCTATGGAAACATGAACGAAAATGAAATCGTTGTCAGATCTGTATAAGACATTTTTGACAAGCTTTTGAGCATTTACAAGCAACATTGACACATAAGACTTACTTTTCAATTTCATGTGTCACAAATTTACATGACCAATAAGGTAAACCAATAGCGCGATGTTTGTTGGCGATGAAACGTCGAACGCCGTTATTTTTTTTTGTTCTATCTTCTTCGAGTTGTGTTTTAACATGTTATTACAACATTATTGATCTAATTGTGCAGTGAATAATTCTGAATAAAAGAAAAACGGGCGACAGCATCCAGAACGACGCGATGCTCTTGAACTTGGATGGCAGTTGGTGGCAGTGGCAGAAATATATTTTATAATGTGTCTATACGAAGGAGGAGGTCGTCCGGATGGTCCGGATCAAGTGATTTTCTAGTGCAAAATAACTATGTTATAAATATGTTGTATGTGAAGCGATAAAAACCAACATGAAAGCCCAATAAAGTGTGTTTAAATCTTATTTAAGTCTTTGTTATATCTATTCCGAAAAAAAAACTGCACGGTAGAGTTCTGGAAATAGATGGGTTTGAGGTTAGGTTAACAACAGAAGACGCTTGCTGTAAAATAACAAGCCCGTTGGAATGAGAATTGTGTAAAAATAAGATCATACTTAATTGTGTATCATTTCGCTAGCTGCTATATGTCGGCGTTAAATGACACAAAACTACATGGGTTTTTCGAAGGGTGTACTTCGAAAAATGTTATTTATAATGAATTGACACTTTTTGGAACTTTCGCGAAAAAATGTAAATTTTTTACATCAATGTCATTAAATTTTAGATTTGATATCCAAAGATTTTCTACTTCTGTTCTTGAAATTCCTCTAATAAGATATATTAGAGCCTATTTGGATTAAAGGAAAAACACATTTAGTAATTTATGTGTACTATTGTAGATTTGACTTATTTTCCTCTGCTTGGCAACACTGCTGCTAAGTACAAAAGTGCGGTTCGTATCGGCTCGATTAAATTATAAAATTAGCAGAGAAAAGTGATTTTATAATTCGCGAGTGATTAGTGCACGTAGTTTACGAGTGCCAAGGATTACATTTTTGTACGTAGGATGGTGGACGTTGCGTGAAAAAATTAAATTTATTAGTTTTAACTCCTAGTGATAATTTGTGATCCGGGAGAAAACAATAATAGATCTCAGTGCGTGAGATCAATAAATGCATGAATGATATCTCGCATGCAAGTTCGGTTCCCCTCCAAATAGAGGGAACAAAAGTGCTTAAAAATCAAATGTGTGGTGATGGCTAGTGTCGTTCGCATATGCGTATGTGAAAAGAATAGCCGACATCCACAATCTACAGCCTACGGCAACTTGGGCATCAAAAAACCACCGGATTGCAAATTAATTGCAAACGGTTATATTTGGATGCATACAAATACTCCTTTGTTTTGGCTTGCGAACTGTGAAGTGAGTCTATTATGGGCAAGTGAGATGCAAACACTCACAATATTGCTGGCGTTTTCAACACCGTAAAGGTAGTGCACAATGACTAAGGTAGGGGTGACTGGGGACAAATGCTCCTACATCAGTAAGTAAAGATATTAAAAAAAGTTTTTATTTATTTTTATTGTGTATACGTTTTTTTTTATTTTCTTGACACTACAATTCAATTAAATATATTCTAATTATTCTATACTTTTTTGTTTTATATATTTATTATTAATATTTTTATTTATTTATTTATTTAATTTTATTGAGTGTGTGTGTGTGTGTGTGTGTGTGTGTGTGTGTGTGTGTGTGTGTGTGTGTGTGTGTGTGTGTGTGTGTGTGTGTGTGCGAGTGCTTTTGTGTGTGTGCGTGTATTATCTTTTAAGTTAATATAGTAGCAAAAGACCAAAGCATAGGGCTAAAGTAACTCTAAAAACCTACAAGAAACTAGTGATATCGTGATGATCATTGATCAGTACGTAAAAATCCTAGGATTGAGTGGAGTTAAGAGGACAGAGAACCCTATTATGCTTGGCCAGACTACAAGTTCTGTTGATCTAACGTGTAAAAATCAACAATTATTGGATCCTTGCGATCAAAATGCAAACTAAAAATTTACGGTTCATCCAAGTAAATCTTCATCACGCAAAGGGAGCAACAGCTGTACTTTGCAAAAGATTTGCTGAGAGTAAACTGGATATAGCTTTTATCCAGGAACCATGGATAATGGGAATCCATACAGATTCCTCCAAATTAATATATAAAGTAGGGCACTTACCACCAAGATCTGCAATTTTAGTGAATGGGACTGTGAATGCAGTTCCAATTACACAATTTATTAATCGTGACATTGTTGCAATTATGATGGAAGTACCAACAATCCACGGGAAAACGGAAATTTGTGTAGCTTCGGCATACTTTCCGGGAGATGTGGATGATGTACCCCCACCAGAAGTAGCAGCTTTTGTCTCTTATTGCAGAAAGCTAAATAAAGCTTTCATCATTGGTTGTGATGCAAATGCTCATCATACGATATGGGCTAGCACAGACATTAATAGTAGGGGAGAACACCTCTTAGATTTCATTTCAAGAAATGAAATCGATTTATGTAACAGAGGCGATAAACCTACCTTTACAAATGCTATTAGGCAGGAAGTTTTGGATTTGACATTGTGTAGCCCTACACTCTCGGAAAAAATCAAAAATTGGCATGAAATTTCTTTATCTGATCACAAGCATATACTGTTTGAATATGAGGCTGGCTGTCAACTCATAGAAACTACTAGAAATCCCAGGAAGACTAACTGGGAGATCTACACCTCAAAACTTTTATCGGGAATGGATAACTTAAATGCCATTCAAAATTCTCGTCATGGGCTTGAAGAAAGCGCTTCGACACTGTCGAGCATAATTAAACAGGCTTTTCATGACAGTTGTGCACCAAAGAAACGCTCTTCAAATAGAGATGTTCCTTGGTGGAATAGTAACTTGCAAAAACTGCGACGGAAAACCCGGAAGTTATTTAACCGGGCTAAATGAACACAACAGTGGGAACAATACAAAAAGTCCCTCACAACTTATAACAGAGAAATTCGAAGATCGAAGAGGATAAATTGGAGGCACACATGTGAAAACATTGAGAGTACTCCGATTGTTGCTAGATTGCAAAAAGTCCTCGCTAAAGATCATTCTATAGGTTCTAGAACTCTAAAAAAAGAAGATGGTTCTTTTACAAAGAGCTCCGAAGAAATCTTAGAAACAATGATAAAAAACACACTTTCCGTGTTCCATTGTTGCTTTCACTGAAGACCAGAATACATCTGTATCGCAAACTGAGGCCAATGAAACCAGGAGATATATTCATGAAGATGATGAATCAACTGTGTTAGAAGGCACCAGGAGTGATGCATGCATTCTGGGCGATCAAATTATTACTGAACAAAAGGTTAAATGGACAATTGATTCCTTTGAACCCTTCAAAGCGCCGGGTAGGGATGGAATTTTTCCTGTACTACTCCAGAAGGGTAAAGAAATCTTAACACCTATTTTAACCAAGTTATTCCGATTAAGCTTATCACTAAGCCATATCCCTACAGCTTGGAGAGAAGTGCGAGTCACTTTTATCCCAACGGCAAATAAGAAGGATAAATCATCACCAAAATCCTTCAGACCCATAAGTTTATCGTCCATTATGTTGAAAATAATGGAAAAAATACTAGGCGAGTATATCAAATCGTCATATTTAACAAAAAGCCCATTGAGCCAAAATCAATTTGCATATCAAGAGGGCAAATCTTCGGTAACAGCACTTCATAAGCTGGTTACAAAATTGGAAAGATCCTTTGAAGCAAAGGAGATTTCACTTGCTACGTTTCTTGATATTGAAGGAGCGTTCGATAACACATCTTACGATTCAATGAGGAATGCTATGTCAAGACGTGGTTTTGATAGATGCGTTGTTGATTGGATTGGAGAAATGTTATCAAAAAGAGAGATATCATCTAACCTTGGCAATTCATTTATTACCGTTAGAGCAGTAAAAGGGTGCCCACAAGGAGGCGTACTATCACCTCTATTGTGGTCTTTGGTAGTTGATGATCTTCTAAAAAAACTGGAAGCACAGGGCTTCGAAATAATTGGCTTCGCTGATGACATAGTCATACTAGTTCGTGGTAAATATGACAATGTTATCACTAACAGAATGCAAACTGCCTTAAATTTAGTCTCCTTGTGGTGCGATAAGGAAGGATTGAACATAAATCCTTCTAAAACCACGATCGTACCATTTTCACGACGGAGAAAAATAGCAATTACTAACTTAAAACTGAAAGGAACTCTTTTGGGACTTTCAAATACCGTCAAGTATCTTGGAGTTTATCTTGACAGCAAACTAAATTGGAATTTACATCTTGAGCATGTAGTTGGTAAAGCTACAAGTGCTCTATGGATCAGTAAAAAGACTTTTGGTAAAAAGTGGGGATTGAAACCGAAAATGATCCACTGGATTTATTCGGCAATTGTGAGACCCAGAGTTACCTATGCGTCACTGGTCTGGTGGCCTAAAACAAATGAAAGATTAGCACAGAAGAAACTGGAAAAACTTCAAAGATTAGCTACTCTTTCAATTACTGGTGCAATGCGAAGTACACCGTCTAAAGCGCTTGACACTTTACTTCACCTGCTTCCGCTGCACCAATTTGTTCAATCAGAAGCTGCAAAGAGTGCATTGAAGCTCAAAAGAACTACACAACTCTTTGATGGTGACCTGAGAGGGCATCTTAGTATTCTGAAAACAATTAGTATCGGCTCTCTCGTCGTAAATAATAGTGATTGGATGAGCAAAAGATACAATTTTGAACGCACTTTTGAAGTGATTAATCCAGGGCGAAATCTGTGGACAAATGGTGGCCCAGAACTACACCCAGGATCAATCGTATTTTACACTGATGGTTCAAAATTGAACGATCAAGTAGGGGCAGGCGTGACTGGCCCCGGGATTAACATATCAATTCCTATGGGCAAGTGGCCTACAGTTTTTCAAGCTGAAGTCCAGGCGATTTTGGAATGCAGTAATATTTGCTTACGCAGAAACTACAGACATTCAACAATTTGCATGATGTCTGATAGCCAAGCAGCTCTAAATGCTTTGAAATCAGCAACATGCTCTTCTAAACTTGTATGGGAGTGTATTCAGTCACTTCAACAGTTAGCTTGCCGTAATCAGGTGAAGCTATTTTGGGTTCCAGGGCACTGTGGAATTGAAGGAAATGAACAAGCCGATATCTTAGCAAGACTTGGATCGTCTCATCAATTGGAACCATTTTGTGGTGTGTCTGGTTGTTTTCTCAGAATGGAGTTTAAAGCATGGGAACATGAGAAAATAAAATCCAACTGGGAAAACACCACTATTGCGAGGCAGTCGAAACGTTTCATAAAGCCGGACGTTTCAAGTACTCGTAAAATTCTGGAACTTTCAAAAAAAGATCTTAGTTCTTTCACTGGCCTTCTAACAGGTCATTGTCCGAGCCGGTATCATCTGAAGCTAATTGGAAAACTTCAAGATGATTTATGTCGCTTTTGCGGCATAGATACAGAAGACTCGAAGCATTTGTTGTGCCGTTGCCCGGCAATTGCAGCTAAAAGAATTAGGTTCTTCGACAAGGGGCTGATAGAACCCCCTTTTTTTTTATCTGTATTAACGAGACTTTTAGCCCTAGGCTAGTTCAGCTCGGGACCCACGCTTTACTTCCCTTCCGAAGGAAGAACTCACATTTTGCGAGTTTGTCGGGAGTGGGATTCGATCCCAGGTCCTCGGAGTGATAGTCAAGTGTTCTAACCATCACACCAGATCCGCTCCACATAGAACCCCTTGATGTCTGGAGAACAAACGCCAATGCGGTAGTACAGTTCATCCGAACTGTGGCACCGTGTTGGGATCATGCTTACAGTCACGGTTTGATTATTGCTAACTCCAATGGTGATACGTCAACTTGACATAGCTAAACTAAACTGGGGCATTTGTCACAATAGATCTAAAAACAGGTCGCAGTGACTTATATACCCAACAAGGAATAAAAAAAAATATTTTCCTCTATATGGGTAAAAATGCCAAACCGGTTATTCGTTGTAAGAAAATATTATATTTTATAACGTCGTATCAAGTATCAATATATTTTTGATAAAAATTTCATTCAATTCGGTTCATGGCGGAAATTTACACGAACGTAACGTAATTTTACATGATATCTCATGTAAATATGCACTAACTCTAGCATTCCCTTTATGTGCATGATTTCTCGCTGAAATTTAATTACACATTTTTTTCTGTGTATGATAGTTCAAAAATTATTTGTCTAAAAATTAGCGTTTTACCCGAACGGTTCTAACTTCATGAAAGATTAACCGAACGAGCTCAAATTTGTAACCCGCCAACCCGTCTAGCTTCCCTTTTAAAATGGATGGCTTAAGCGCCACTCCTTGAGGAGACCATCCAGCAGTTAAAGGTTTGCCCGGCCTGAGACTATCCAGAGGATAGGGTCAA
Source organism: Aedes albopictus (assembly GCF_035046485.1). Classification (NCBI taxonomy): domain Eukaryota; kingdom Metazoa; phylum Arthropoda; class Insecta; order Diptera; family Culicidae; genus Aedes; species Aedes albopictus. The sequence goes on along the minus strand of NC_085136.1, from coordinate 287,436,320 downwards.
TGTTACCCGAAATCGGGGAGGAAGCTGACTGGTTGCCTTAAATCCAATTTACCTCACGCTATGCGTGGTCATATCACAGACATCCCCAAATTTACACATGCACTATGCCAATTTTGAAATGCTGAACGCTACGCAACGGTTCTCATCATCGGCTCAATTTCTCTCATCTCAACGGAACGATACGTATCCAATTGGAAAGTAATCTTAGCCAGAATCGGAGCTGACTACTCCACAAAATCAACAAAGAACGACGATCTGAACGTACCCGAAACGATATGAGAACCCCCTTTAAACAGTAATTGCGAATCTAATCTGGTGCGCTACCAAACAACTTCACGACGAACAGCAGTATAGCAAACGGTACAAATGTCTTCCTATTCGATCATTAAGTTTAACATATGAAGCTTTCACACAAACATCAAGAGAGTTTTATTTCGATCTGTTTATTCCCTACATTCGTTCTCGTAGCTAGCCTAGGTCTTATCTTCTCTTCCCTTTCCCTATCTTCGACAAACTGTCCTATCTAGTGTGTGCGACCTTTACCACTGTTGACCAGCGTGCGTGCGTGTGTCATACTCGATCGGTGTCTTTCGGTACATGAGATTGGAGGTACCGGGACCATTCATGGATACACTGGTTGGTTGTGATGAGAACGTCTCATGCGCATGGACAATCACAAAACAGAGAAATGCATGCAAGTACTCACTACCTAGGGTTTACGTGGTCTTCGATGGAATGTGAGGAGATGGCGGCGGCACGCGGAGCTTCTTGGCTTACTCCGGCCCACTTCGCTCACGGTTGTAAGCGTCACCTACGGATTTTCTCTCTCTCACCCTCGGCGCGTGGGCTTACGCGAGTACGCGGCACATGCGTACGTACGGCGCAACAAAACGTATTCGTTGTCGTTGGTTGTTGGCGGTTTCCCCGTCGTTCGGAGCGGGAATAAAACTGATTGGGCTTGCCTGTCCAGGGCGCGATTTTTGACGAGACGCGGCCCTCTTTCGGCCACGTGTGCCCCGGGACCTTCGATGCCGATCGATGGGGTCAAAAGCGGTCTCTAGTGGGATGGTGGTGTAACGGCAAATGCCCGGCTGCCACGAACCTATTGAATGGAATATGCACGCACATGGTTGGGACACATTTCGCAATACGGTCTATAGCACACATTACCTTAAACGCACTCAATTCACGCACTTTGCCGCCACTTAATCGACTACAATTTCGCTATGTCGAATTCTATCTAAAGGGAAAAGTAATTAATTACTATCTAACTAGGGCCACCATATCGTCACTACCTTCCAAATTACACCACGACGCGGCACAAAATTTCCGACCACTTTTGCCTCTTCCACGGATCGAATCGAAGTGGCTGATTGAAATTGAAGGAAGCCTCAGATAGTCGCGTTTCCAGGGTCATCATCTCTGAAGGTCGCGAATCTGCCCGAAGGTAGATTCCCGATCATTAACTGCTCGCAATTGTGCACACGTAATTTAGGTGACCTCGCGACATCTCTTTCTGTCAGTCTATTCAATTCCCCCCAGTCAAGTTTCTCTCCGTAGTTTGGACGGATTGCTCAGAGCCGAAATGCAAAGGTCAATGCATCTTCAAAGGAAGCCTTCGCAGGTTGTTGCCCGCTAAATGGATAATTTCGTTTAGCATCATGACGCGCGGTTGGCTTGGGTCTCAGAAGTTTAGCGCGTGTAACTGGTAGTTGGGAACTCAGAAATAGACCGTATGTCAGATGCAACTCTTAGAAGCAGAAATGATTGATCTTGTGTAGCGGTGATTAGATACATGAATAAATTTAGAAAACGAATTTACATGCATTTTAATGATGAAAATAAAAAAAACATATATAATAAGATTTTTACAGTGAAACATTATGAATGCAAAAGCGTACTTGCTACATCATTCCCCACTAAAATTACGAAAATTTGATTGGCATTGAGAATGGAGATGACAATAGCCAATCAAATTTTCGTAGGCCATACAAGTCGTCTCAGTGAACACTACTATCGATTTTCGGGGTCATATATGATCATCGTCGACCAAGGTCAACTCCATCTCTATTTACAGATAAGGATCCATCACAGAACCTGTCTGCCACTGACCATCAGCGACGCGAGTCTCCGGTCTCCAGCGAAAATCTACACATAATATTTCTAAAACGAATGCTACTTGAAGATTTGATAAATACGGGTAGGCCAGAATTACTAGATAACGGAAAAACAAAGACTTTACATTGAGAAATAAACTATTCAATTGACCGGAAGCTTGTTGATGACCTCATTCATTCACAAAAAAAAAAACGAAAACACAAACAGAAAAACGGCTTAAACTCGAGAGTTGTCGACAATACTCTGAGCAAGCGCACACTAATAACGAAACCGACGAAACATTGTCTTCATACACCAGGACATAGCCGATAATCGAAGACAACATTCACGAAAAACTCCACCTATGTGGACGAAACCCGATACGTCCATTGGACGTCTCTACCCCAGCACGTAGCGAGAAACGCGAGACGCCAACTTCCCTATCTTACATAAATGTTGCACAAAGCAGTTCGCTGCCACGGAAAATGCATCCGCGATTTTCGCTTACTGAAACGTGAAACGTAAAAGCTTCTTAAAAGAGTTTTCAAACGCCAGGCAGTGCCGACTGCGAAAGCTCTTCAAGAATAACACATACACTCAAAAATACCATCCAATCATTCATCACTTGCATACAACATTGCTCGCAAAATCCAACTCCGGTTGAACTCCGACAAAATACACACTCAAACATTTGACCGGTCTATCATACATGCCATGTCAACAACAAGAGAACTGTCAAGAACAACCAAAACAAAACAGAAAGTAGATCGCGCACGCGAAGTACGACGATACGGTGCAAAATTGTGAAAAATCGTGAAAATAGTGCAAAAATGTTACGGAGTGCGTGGGTGAACGTCCATCGGGACGTTCCTGTGAGTCTAAGGAGTAGAACATCATATTGTTCCAATTTTATCGGGAGTAAGTTGGTTTGTTTGTTTTGTTTCTTCCCCAGGTACGTTAGCGATACCGAAGGACGACTGACGGAGGAACTGATTGAGCTAGAAAAGGACGAGAACTAACACATATACGAGGGGACTGCTATAATGTATGCATAAAGGATTTCGACAACGATATTGGATGAACTGGACTATGAAGGACGAGAAAAACAAACCTGGACACGATGATAGGACGAATCACGGAAAAGTAAACAACGATAATCTTATTGGAATATGGATTGTGTATGGGAAAAACGAAACTATATGAGAAACGACTAGTGATCAGAACTACAACGAACGAAACTGATCACAACGAACTAAAAAAGGTAAATATTGCTCTATGCTTAATGTTATTTACTACTATCTGTTCAAAAATAAATAAATATTACTATTTTTAGGTAAATAATCAACAACTATTGGACGAAAATAAGAGACGCAATCTAGAAAACGAACGAAAAACGCAACCAAATTTACAAAATCGTGAGTTATAAGTTAATTTACTAATCTAATCTAATCTACTAACTATAGGATAAGAGCTAGGAATCAAGGATTAACTAATCGACTAATATTTACATATTTACAAACCGCTAGGCGAATGAATTCCAATTGGAATCGTCGACCTACTCGGTTTTGCGTCTAAATTGGATTTTTAACGACTTGGTTGCTTTGCCCTTCATGGTATTTTGATCGCGATGTTCGTTGTGGTCACTTTCGATTCATAGCTTAGCGAACTTTTTTGGTTTGGAATGTCTTAGGCCCAATGTCGGTACCCTCAGCTTTGGTCAGTTCGAAAACGTTCCAAAGCGAGTCCGTCGAGCATTGTCCGTATGTTTGAACCCGAAGGTGTTTCTTCATCTTTAGATGTATGGTCACTCTAGAGAGTTACATAGCTTTACAAAAGCTAGCCTACGATTGGCACAGATGAGGAAGCATCTTCTTCAAATTAGTCGCAAAATAGACCCCTAGTCGCTTCCCCGTCAAATCTTCCAACTCGTAGGTGTTAGTTCCCAACCTTTTCCGTACTACCGCTGGTTCGTATTTAGGTGCAAGCTTCTTGCAGAAACCTTTCCCCTTGTCAGACAAGTCAAAGGTCTGCTTCAACACCCTTTCTCCCACCGAGTAAGTAGGAAAGCTTGCATTGGACCGTAGGTTGTAGGTTTTGGCGTGTCTTTGGTAAGCTGTAGTCAGGTTGGCCTTAATGTCTTCGAACAGTTTCTTTCGTCTTCCGACTGTCGTGTCCCCGTCTTCAACGATGGACTCGTAGTTGTCTCTGATTCGACCGTACTCCCTCCCGTCCGAAATCATGTTCCGTCCAAATACGATGAAGTATGGACTGTACTTCGTAGAATCGTGGACAGCGTTGCGGATAGCGTTTGCGATTTCCTGAATGTCGTCCGCCCAGTGCTTGTGCTCTTTCTTCAGCGTAGCTCGAATTGCCGTCGTGATCACGCGATTTACACGCTCGGTGTTTTTCACCTGAGGGTGGTACGCCGGCGTTAACCAGTGCGACACATGGTATGCTTCCAGCAGCTCTCTGAACTGTTTGGAGACAAATTGCGACCCATTATCCGTCAGAACAACCTCAGGAACTCCGAACAACCGGAAAATCATGTTTTCCACGAACTCGCCCAACGAACTTGCTTTGGCTTCACGGAAGGTCTGCACCAGTACAAATTTGCTGAACACGTCCGTCGCTACGAGGAGGCACGTGTGTCTATTCTTACCGGACGGCGGTAACGGTCCAACGTAGTCTAACGTTACGAACTGCCACGGGTATTCCACTGGCTTCTGCGACCCCATTGGCGGAGTCACATTCGTATTCCCTGCCTTACTGGTTTGGCACTTCATGCATTCTCGACAGAGCTTCCGAACATCGCTGTTCATTCTTGGCCAGTGGTATCTCTGCTTGACTGCGTCTAACGTCTTCTCGTAGCCGAAGTGTGCCTTCTCGTGGAGTCTCTTCACAATCTGGTCCCTTTCGGCAGCCGGAGGGTACTGCTTCCACGCAAAACGAGGGTCGCTCACTCGACTAGTCGCCTTCACATACCGAAAAATCCTCCCATCTACCACTCGGTAGTCCTGAAACTTCTGTGGATCCTTTCGGATGTCGTCTACCAAATCGTCGTATTCCGGGTCGGCTCCGGTCACTGAAAGTACATCTACTTCGATCGACCGAGATAGACAATCGGCGGTGATGTTACTCTTTCCTTTCCTATACTCGAGATCGAAGTCGTATGCCTGGATTCTCAACGCCCACCGCATCAGCTTCGCATTTCCCGACTCGGTGCCGATGTTGAATAGCCAGAGGAGACTTCTCGCATCGGTTACCACACGGAACTTAGTGCCTTCGATGTAGTGTCTGAAGTGTTGTATCGCCGATAGAACACCTAGACATTCTTTCTCGACTGCTGAGTACCGCCTTTGAGTCCTGTTAAGCTTCTTACTGAAGTAACTGATCACCTTGGTAACCCCTTCATGCTCCTGCACCAATGCCGCTCCTACTGCTCTATCTGATGCATCCGACTCTATCGTGAAGACCTTGCCGAAGTCTGGGTTCCCCAGGATAGGCGCCGACGTCAAAACCGACTTGAGGTCACGGAACGCTTCTTCGGCCTCTTTGGTCCAGTTGAACTTCTTGTTCTCCTTCGTGAGCAAGTCCGTTATCGGTGTCGTTACCCTACTGTAGTCTTTGATGAAGCGCTGGTAAAACCCTGCCAGGCCCAGCAACCGACGTACGTCCTCTTGGGTTCTCGGCCTCGCGTAGTCCAGAATTGGTTGGATTCGACTACTATCAATCGCTATTCCGTGCTCATTCAACAGGTAGCCCAAGTACATCACTTGTCTCCGGCAAAAACGTGACTTCTCCAGAGATATTGTTAGGCCTGCCCGTTTCAGACGTTCACCTACAATCTCCAGCAGTCGTAGGTGTTCCTCCAGCGTCTCGGTAGCGATGACTATGTCATCGAGGTACACAAATACCTGCGGTTCGAGGTCAAACCCCAGAGCCCTGTCCATTAACCGCGACATAGTGAATGGCGCGTTGATCACACCGAACGGTAGAACTTTGAAGCGGAAAATCCCTTCCGTAGTCCTGAATGCCGTATAGTTCCGACTCTCTTCCTTAAGCGGAATCTGGAAATATGCATCCTTCAAGTCTATGACGGAGAAGTACTTAGCCTTCCCTAAACGCCGAAAGATGTCTTGCATATTTCTCATAGGGTATGAGTCCTTCACCGTCAACTTGTTGATCTTCCTGGAGTCCAAACAGACCCGGACCTTCCCGTTCTTCTTCGGCACTGGTACCAGTGGGTTGGTCCACTCACTGTAGCATTCCTCGATTGCGTCCAGAGCCTTGAACCTCTCTACTTCCTTCTTTATCGCCTCTTGCATGTACGGAGAACACTTGTACATCACCGGATTCCGTGGTTTCGCACCTTCCTTCAGGACGATCTCGTGCTCTATCAAGCTCGTTCTGCCTAACTTCCCCGCTGCTGTTAGCTCGAACCCCTTGATCACGTCCATCAAACGACGTCTCTCATCCGCTGTCAAGTTGTGCTCCGTCTCAATGGTCTCGGGATCCGGAATCGCTTCCGTTGGCCCTTCATACACTGGAATATCCAACGTCTCATCTTCTTCTTCCTGTGTCGCTACCGGTAACTCGCCTGTAGGCTCTACGGTGAAACAGATGGCGGCTTCACCCGGCTGACTAGGAACAGTTTCCAAGGTCTCTGGGCCTTTCCCTAAATCGATCATCGGCCTAATTCCAAACGCGTCCCAGAAGTCCGCGCCTAAAATTATCTCCCGCGAAATTTCTGGCACTACGATAGTCGGAATCACCTTCGTGACTTCTTTGTACGTGAATGGCATATTCACGAAGCCCCGACACGCGTAATTAGAACCATCCGCAGTGGCCACTCGAATGGCTGCTGGCTGCAACTTCAACCCAAATCTCTCCACCAATTCCATTGAATTCAAAATACTAATGCCTGCCCCTGAGTCTAATAATGCCTCGGTCTCGAAATCAAAAATTTTCACCCTAATGTGTGGACATTTGCTTACCCTAATCCTAATGTGGTACACCTGTAAGAAAGGATCCAATGGCTGTTGGGGAACCACCTTTGATACAGGGATGCTCAGTTCCCCTGGTTTGCACCCCTTCCTAGGTTTCCCTGTAGTCCAGTTTTCGGAACGGCTAGTGGTCTAGCGCAACGTTCACAAGACCTAATCGTTCTTCCGAGGTTTCCACACCCGTAACAGAAGATGTTACGCGGTCTTGGACACTGTCGCCAACCATGACCTGCTTCTTGGCAGTTCCAACACATTAATCCTGATAGACCTGTAGCGGCGCTCTGCTCCTGCCGATTCGGTAGTTGCTCCCGCTGAGCCGGTCTTCTCTGCTGTTGTCCCCTAACGTGGTTAATCATCGCTTCCTGTAGCTCTTCGTCCTCGGTGTCTTCTTCGGCGGCTTCTATCTGGTTGACTGGTCTGCGCACGAAGTGCTCTGCCACCGGTTGGTGCAATTGGTGATCTGCGGCGTCAATGCGGTAATTCAGATCGATCAGATGCTGCAGGTCCCTTACTGGTACGATCGAGATTTTCGACCTATAGTGTTGCCGCATATTGTCCCAAATGACCTCGAACTTCCGTCTACGGGACAACGGCTTGGACAACATCCGGTTCAACTTCTCGATCTCCGAGACGAAAGCTATAAACGACTCCCCTCGCTGCTGCTTCCGCTCCTGTATCTTCGAGCGAATTCCCTGGTCCTTGTTGGGATTTCCGAAACGGTAGGTGATACCGTTCTTGAAGTCTTCCCACGTGACCAGGTCATCAACGTAAGTGAAGAACCAGTCCGATGCAGCTCCCTCCAGCAACATGTGGATATCTCTAAGCAGAATATCCTCCGACACCTCCTCGCGCTCTGCCAGTTTTGACGCTTTGTAGAGGAAGTTCTCAACCGACATTCCTCGAGAATCTCCAGAGAATCTAAGCTTCCACTTCTCAACCCGTCCGTGGCCTCGATCCCGTCCATGTCGACCGCCTCTGGCCTCTCGCCGAAATCGTGCCTGTCCACCGCTTCCACTATCGAAATCATACAGTGAGCCCTCGTAGTTATCGCGGTTGAGTCGGTTCCCGTCCACTCTCAAGCTCTGTCTGCAATGTGGTCTGACTGGAAGTTCCTCCTCTGAATCGCTATCGTTCCCCTCGTCCACATAACTTTTCGGCTGGTGATCAGTCCAGCGTTGGTGAGTCCCTGGGTTGTTCGGTGGACGGATCAGTCTGTCTTCCACGTTCGGAATCCTGCTCACCCTATCTCTTGCCTGGTCGCTGTTCCTGGAGTTCGTCAATTCGGCTAAAGCTCTCTTCATCTCCTCCCATTCCGTGCGCGATACCTCAATGGTATCTTTTACCACAGACCTATCTACCTGCTCACGATGACCATGGTCTTGAAGGCTTCGCTTTGGTACAGCCCCTAACGGACTCAAAAATCCTAATTCCGAAGTTTTACCTCGGCCGGTATGCACTGCACTGTCGGACGCAGGCTTCCCTATCGAAATATTAGGACTGATCTGACCAGCTACCCCTACGGCCCCCTCTGTCTCTTGGAGAATATTGTTGATTCGTTCTTTAAACGGTGACAACGAAGGACCGAACTGGTAGTATTGCATAATTTTCTCAATCCTACGACTAAGTTCTCTCCGCAGTGTTTTCCCTTCTTCAGTACCCGCGATGCACCTCTTAACCCGATAATAATAGTGTATTACTCTCGACTCATATTTTGGCTCTACCTTTCTGGACAGAGCCGTTTCTAGATTATCAATTCTCGCACTGATATGTTCCGCTTCGTCTAGTATGTCGGTATTTGACCTATAGTTCCTTCCTTCCTTTTGGTCGGATTTGAACAGAAGTCTCAAATGTCTTTGTTTCGCTTGTATATCTAGTTTGAAAACGTCTTCTGGTTGATCACGAATTGATAATTCGTAATCGATCTCCTCTAAATTGAGATCTTCTGCTCTCGGCAATGATCGATTCATATTGATCGATTTGTATATTTGTACTGTAACTTACCACCAGAAGACAAATGAGCAAAGTTCAACCGCACAATATACAAAGAAGACACGAGTTGCTTTAACGAAAAATAAGTCAGAGAGGCTATTACAGTTTCAATAGCGTTTAAATATGAAAAAAAAAAACTTAAGCAAAAAATAAATAAGAAAAATACTTGTATAAATGTCGATATGAAATAATTGAACTACATATACATAAATAAGCAAATGAGAAATATTAAATTATGTATAATGTAAATTAATCAAACTAATCACGTTTGTTGAAATAAACGATACACTAATAAAAAAATAGAAAATAAACAAATAATTGTACAAAGATTGAGAAATTCCTAGAAGATAAATAAGTTAAACAAGTCACGTTCCCTTAGACAAATTTTACATACAAATATAACTACAAAATACAAAATTAAATTTTCACTTTCCAGTTACACCAAAATCAAAAAATGCCTTGTATTGTTGGGCGCCAAATGTAACCCGCCAACCCGTCTAGCTTCCCTTTTAAAATGGATGGCTTAAGCGCCACTCCTTGAGGAGACCATCCAGCAGTTAAAGGTTTGCCCGGCCTGAGACTATCCAGAGGATAGGGTCAATGTTACCCGAAATCGGGGAGGAAGCTGACTGGTTGCCTTAAATCCAATTTACCTCACGCTATGCGTGGTCATTAGGGCAGTTCAGACTTCAAACATGTTAAAAATTCAAAGCTCCCATATGTTCATTACAATTCTTGGTGCAAAACTAGAGTCCAGTCAAATTTTCAGCCATTTTGGTGGTCATTTAATGGTGGCCCAAAAGCAAAATAGGTTTGTATGGGAATTACTATGGAGAATTTTCAAAAAATGTTCTCCACCCTGTGGAGCATTCACACATGGGTAAAGTCATAGGGTCAAAGTCAAATTGAGTTCTTCAGATCTCGATGATGAATGTTTCCGAAGACCGCAACTCATTTCGACTCACGAGACAGAAGTTATTAATCAATATTCATCCATGCATGCTTAAACAGAAGACCACAGCTCGACCGACTCGCTTGACACGCAATCATAGTATGCGTGTTAGCTTCTTGCACACCTTGCAGGACATCGTGTGTGAAGATGCGCATGCGAGTGGGAATTTGTTTAATATCTTTTTTGTCGATTGTCGAAATAAGTTCCGGTCTTCGGCAACATTCATCATTGAGATCTGAAAAATTCAATTTGACTTTGACCCTATGACTTTATCCATGTGTGAATGCTCCACAGGGTGGAGAACATTTTTTGAAAATTCTCCATAGTAATTCCCATACAAACCTATTTTGCTTTTGGGCCACCATTAAATGACCACCAAAATGGCTGAAAATTTGACAGGACTCTAGTTTTGCACCAAGGATTGTAATGAACACATGGGAGCTTTGAATTTTCAACATGTTTGAAATCCGAACTGCCCTAGTGGTCATATCACAGACATCCCCAAATTTACACATGCACTATGCCAATTTTGAAATGCTGAACGCTACGCAACGGTTCTCATCATCGGCTCAATTTCTCTCATCTCAACGGAACGATACGTATCCAATTGGAAAGTAATCTTAGCCAGAATCGGAGCTGACTACTCCACAAAATCAACAAAGAACGACGATCTGAACGTACCCGAAACGATATGAGAACCCCCTTTAAACAGTAATTGCGAATCTAATCTGGTGCGCTACCAAACAACTTCACGACGAACAGCAGTATAGCAAACGGTACAAATGTCTTCCTATTCGATCATTAAGTTTAACACATGAAGCTTTCACACAAACATCAAGAGAGTTTTATTTCGATCTGTTTATTCCCTACATTCGTTCTCGTAGCTAGCCTAGGTCTTATCTTCTCTTCCCTTTCCCTATCTTCGACAAACTGTCCTATCTAGTGTGTGCGACCTTTACCACTGTTGACCAGCGTGCGTGCGTGTGTCATACTCGATCGGTGTCTTTCGGTACATGAGATTGGAGGTACCGGGACCATTCATGGATACACTGGTTGGTTGTGATGAGAACGTCTCATGCGCATGGACAATCACAAAACAGAGAAATGCATGCAAGTACTCACTACCTAGGGTTTACGTGGTCTTCGATGGAATGTGAGGAGATGGCGGCGGCACGCGGAGCTTCTTGGCTTACTCCGGCCCACTTCGCTCACGGTTGTAAGCGTCACCTACGGATTTTCTCTCTCTCACCCTCGGCGCGTGGGCTTACGCGAGTACGCGGCACATGCGTACGTACGGCGCAACAAAACGTATTCGTTGTCGTTGGTTGTTGGCGGTTTCCCCGTCGTTCGGAGCGGGAATAAAACTGATTGGGCTTGCCTGTCCAGGGCGCGATTTTTGACGAGACGCGGCCCTCTTTCGGCCACGTGTGCCCCGGGACCTTCGATGCCGATCGATGGGGTCAAAAGCGGTCTCTAGTGGGATGGTGGTGTAACGGCAAATGCCCGGCTGCCACGAACCTATTGAATGGAATATGCACGCACATGGTTGGGACACATTTCGCAATACGGTCTATAGCACACATTACCTTAAACGCACTCAATTCACGCACTTTGCCGCCACTTAATCGACTACAATTTCGCTATGTCGAATTCTATCTAAAGGGAAAAGTAATTAATTACTATCTAACTAGGGCCACCATATCGTCACTACCTTCCAAATTACACCACGACGCGGCACAAAATTTCCGACCACTTTTGCCTCTTCCACGGATCGAATCGAAGTGGCTGATTGAAATTGAAGGAAGCCTCAGATAGTCGCGTTTCCAGGGTCATCATCTCTGAAGGTCGCGAATCTGCCCGAAGGTAGATTCCCGATCATTAACTGCTCGCAATTGTGCACACGTAATTTAGGTGACCTCGCGACATCTCTTTCTGTCAGTCTATTCAATTCCCCCCAGTCAAGTTTCTCTCCGTAGTTTGGACGGATTGCTCAGAGCCGAAATGCAAAGGTCAATGCATCTTCAAAGGAAGCCTTCGCAGGTTGTTGCCCGCTAAATGGATAATTTCGTTTAGCATCATGACGCGCGGTTGGCTTGGGTCTCAGAAGTTTAGCGCGTGTAACTGGTAGTTGGGAACTCAGAAATAGACCGTATGTCAGATGCAACTCTTAGAAGCAGAAATGATTGATCTTGTGTAGCGGTGATTAGATACATGAATAAATTTAGAAAACGAATTTACATGCATTTTAATGATGAAAATAAAAAAACATATATAATAAGATTTTTACAGTGAAACATTATGAATGCAAAAGCGTACTTGCTACAAATGGTGTACATATAATAGGGACAAACAATCAAAATTTGAGATTCTTTGATGCACTCTATGAAAAGTTACAGCATGTTGATTTTTTTTTGTGAGAGAAAAAAAAAATTTGTATATCCCAAACATTTCGGGCATCCCCTGTATATTGCTTAACAGTTTCAGAAAAGTGATTCGGCAAAATAACGACAAAAAAGCGATCAACTTTATCTCGTTCTACGGTACCCGACCCTGCTTTATCCTGATCCAAATCCCATTGGTCAATAAGTGGCATCTGTATAGCAGCAGCCAGCGTGCTGCTTCTACTGGTTTCTAAGCGAGCAACAAAAGATGCTTTCCTTACAACCATCGCAACGCAACAACGTGTTGGGAGGCGGTCCAATCAAGACACTTTGTCGCCATCGTCGTCCTCGCCGACCACCAACCACCGTTTTCTATTAATAAGTGTCGTCTAATCCGGACGGACGCCGCCATACATGTGAGGGAGGATGTGGGTTCGCCGAATGGAGCGCAAACCGAAGGAGAAGTTTTGCCAAGTCGATTGGGTATCATTTTTCATCGGAATGGCTCTTGTCTAATGAAAACGGTCGATGTCGCTTTGCCGGTGTGGAGGAACGTCGTCTCCGCCGACGCCGCGCCGCTGTGGCTAATTAATTGGTAGCCGGGAATGGCTGTATTTGTGCGGACGGACGGAAGCTGCTGCCGCAAGCAGGGCACCTTGCAGAGCATTAGGCGATAGAATCGTCTGGCATCCTCGAATGATTAATTTTTACCGGAGAGACGACGACGGGAGAAAAAATCATTGTCAGCATAAGATCGTCATGAGTTATAGTAAATGTGAACGAGCAGATTCGTTTTTGCGGATCAAATGGCATGAGCCAGTCAACTACCGTGCGACTTCATTGCATTGAAACCACGGCCTTAGGCTTGATTGCTTGTGATTTGAAAATTATGAAACCAGGTTATCGACTCGTTCAGTTTCAAATCCCGGCACTTCCGTAAGAAGTACACACAGTTATCCGGAACAGAAACAAAATTTGAAAATATGACAAAAATTACCGCTGTGATTGTATTTCAACAAAGTTGAACAACAGTTAGCTCGTGTGATGTTTGAAATTCTGAAAAGAACTGATTACAGACCCAAACTATTCCCCTCAAGCTTACCGTCTCATCGAATGGAATTGATAACAAAGCATTTCAGCAACATAAATCATGATAACTTCGTTTTGCTAAATAATCTATCATCATTTTCCCTTAGGCGGTGCTCGATGGTACCCTCCCACCTCGATAGGATTTTATTCAGCATGGCGATGGCATTGATTGAAAACCAAACAAGGCTCTTCGTACCCCATTCACTATCACTATCATCATCATCTTTTTCGCCATCGTTACTATCGTGTTCGCTTTGGACAAAGACAACCCTAGAAAAGGAACGGACCTTGGGTAGTACGATATTCCAACGTATATTTAGTTATATTATCCGATGTGGTTGGAGGTTTAAAGCCGCGCGTCGATGAGTGGATAGGTGGGTGGTAGCAAAGCGAACAAACGCGATCCAACCAGCCCAGAAGAACCCTCGGGGAACCGGTCGGTAATATGAATGGCGTTGGTTCTCCGCACCCGTCGATAATGGTGGTTCACAGCATGGAAGGGAAAACTATAGACTGGGGGAAAAAACCGAGTGAAAAATGACTAGTTACACCGATCATCAATTACATGGTATTAACTACGATGACGACGCTGGACGAGGAACGGAAGGGAGAGGCGGGGATAAATTGAACAAGGTTTCCCCAGCGAATGGAAATGTAATTTATTTCGATAATGGTAATGTAAATCGATTCGCGATTTTTTCTGTGCTTCAGAAACTATTAAAAAGTGCACGCGGTGGAAGCTTACTGTAAGGAAGCCAATATGAAGCTCTCGAATAGTACAGCAGTTGCACTTGAAAAAGGAGAGGATTGAAGTTCAATGTGGGTGGAAAGAATAACTTACACGCGAACCTGAGCTTTTGTTATTTGCAATCAATCCAAGTTCATCAAATCACTCACATCTACACAAAATTGTATTCTGAAAGAAATTAACAATATAAGCAAAAAGACACAATAGCAATACAGACGTCCTTTATCTACTATGACACAGACAAAACCTATAAATCATTTACTTTTTCATCAACTCATAACCATTTTCTCCCACCAAACTTTTGTAAAGGGTATATGAAGAGAACCTAATTTTCTTCTGCAAAAGGTTGTAACTCGAATACGGTTAGTTTAATTGAATGATTTCTTCAAATAAAAAAAACAGTGGGAGTTATTGTTATGTTAGATGTCCTATAATTTCAATGCTCCAAAAACCTTACCGTTCGATTTTTTTCTGTAGTAAGCCTTAAAATTTGCTTAGTGGCCAAGGTAGTCAAAAGCTTCTAACTATTTTTCCTTGATGTTGGATTTATTTATTTTTTATTTTTATTTATTTATTAGAAACACATGACTTAAGACTACTGTCTTTTCTTTGCCAAAGCGGTTAAAATTACATACTTAAAACATTTACAAAAAAGTTTCTTACAACACGTGACAATCAAACATTGCATTTTTTAAACTTACAATTGGTTGAAAAATGTAGTGCAGCCTTTCTTGAACATTGCTTCCGAGCAAATACGTTTTAAATCAGGTGGTAAGGAGCTCCAAAAAACCACACCGTTCACAAAAAATGATTCATCGTATAGCGCAGTGTTGTGCATAGGGGCAGTTAAGCTCATTATTCAACTTCAAGTTTAGAAGACAAAGTCGTATTCATATTCATGTAAACTATATCGGCGAACATAAAGTAGGGCAACAGCAATGATTTGAACAACTGTAGTTTTGTATGCACTGGCATTTCCTTCGTCACAGCGAGTGAGTTTTTGGAGGCAAAGTGTACAGGCCGCTTTTTAGGAATTCAGTGTGCGGTGGACGCGTCGTGGCTCGAGTCGGTTCCGAATTTTTCGCTTCCCGTCGGCGCCAGTTCCCAATACAGTGTTAAATAAATTATTGGAACTGATGTAAGAGCAAACAAGAAATGGTTTTAGAAGAGTAACTTTGACAGAAAAGCCTATAGTTTGAAGAAGGGCAAATCACTCCAAAACAAAAAATTGATGTGAACTCAAACCTTTCAAACTTCACAATACAATTAAATCTATTATGTTATTTAATTATTGTATTGTTAACCCATGCACTTTTACCGGTCTGTACATTTCTTCCCTTCCTACCTCCGCGTTCATGTCGCCGACAACTATATTTACGTCACGCGGCGAGCAACCATTGTATGTTTGCTCCAACTTCGCGTAGAACGCTTTGTGTGGGCAGTGAACGTTGATGATGTAGTAGTTGAAGAAACGGCTCTTAACTCTTAACATGTACTGTACATACTTGTGTCGATCAGCTGCCACCCGACCACACGTTGTCGCATCTTGCCCAACACTATAAATCTTGTTCCCAGTTCATTGATGGTTTCACAGCTTTGGTAGAAAGTAGCCGTTCGATGCCCGCTTTTTCACACTTTCTGTCCAGTTCAACAAAGTTCCTGCAACGCCACGATGATGTCAAAGTTGCAAAGTTCTATGTTCCAAGTTTACAACCGTAGTCTTTATTTCGTCGCGTGGGTCTTTGCCGATTGTATCGAGTCGTATTTTCTCCTATGTTACTCGCAATGGGGATTTTTACGGGTGGCTTATTGGGCCTACGCCAACTGTTTCGCCGGAGGGCCATTGTGCCAGTTCTGTTTAACGCCCCAACCAACACTGGGACGATCACGCTGATAGGGCTACCACCTTGGATCTAGCTGGGCATGGTGCAGCGTTTCTTACTCAGCCGCTGGATGCCAGAACAGACGCTATTTGAGCCGCACCTCCTTAGTGAACAGACGCTCGGGTCGTACCTCCTCAATCTAGCTGAAGTCAGAAGGACAACAGTGCCCAGGCTGCACTACCAGCTAAGCACACAACTCTTAGCTGGCGGTCTTTGTCATCGCTTGACCCGTGGAAGCATGAGGTAGGAACTTGTGAGGACCAGAGCTATGTTGGACGCTCTCCTTTTCGACTTATCGTTTTGCAGCCCATTCTGGATGCGTTACGGAGGAGTTTTCGGGGGTTTCGGAGCGTCTCAGATGCATTATATCCCTTTCGGGACGGAGCGCAAAAACGTGAAATCTCCATACATAATACATATGGTTCAACTTTGGCTCTCCAGAACTCTTAGATTTCTCAACAAAACAACAATTATTTTTCCTCTAGCTTTAACTTCCTAGATAAAACAGAAATAAAAAATATGCGACAGATTAAACTTTTCCATGTTTTACAGTTGTTGTCCACTTTTTGTTTAACTTGTTGTGGTAAATCTCAGAGGCAACGTAAGCAAAAGTTTATTTGCGCACATACAAGTATAACCAATGATTGAATTATTGAAACAGTTTACAGAACATAAAACGAAGACTAAACAGATGAAAAAAAATACGCAAAACTGTTATCGCTCAACAGCACAATGATGCTGGTTCGTCACGAAACGGATATGGGGTCCGTATGGAATTAAGGAGGATTTGGCGGTTTGGCATTACGGGCCGAAAATTTCAGCCTTAGTAAGTTCATATTGACAGGGACGTTGAACGTATTCTACGCTGAACGTTTTAACGCTAGAGTGGTGCGCCTTGTTCCTAATATCCTAGGAGGGATAAGAATCGTCCAGGGAATCCTTAAGAAATTTTCTTCATAAATATTGCAAAGATTTTTTCCGAAATCTTCCAGGGATTCATTTAAAAGAGTCTTTTTAGCACCGACAGTACTGATGCACATACATTTGCGATGAATGTTACTAGTTTTTTTTTTCGGTTGCCGGTGTTGCTTGCAACCATTGGCGTAGCTAGGGGTGGTTCCAGGGGTGCCTGGCACCCTCTAGAACAAATTTGGCACCCCCTAGAATTTTTCCTTGACAGCCATCTAAAATTTAAAACTTTACACAATAATTCTTATATTTATAAATAGCACAAAACTTATACACCCGGAATTACTTATATCGCTTTTGTACGTTTTGGCGATTTGGATATTTTGTGAGAACAATCAACAGACTTCTCCATGGATTCATCAAGAAATACCTCTATCTATTCATACAGTGGTTTCCCCTAGGTTTCCCTTTATGGGTTCCTTACGATATTTCTTCTTAGGATTCTCAAGGTAGTCCTGATGGAGTTATACAGACTAGAAATTTCTGCAGAGATTCATCCAACAATTTCTCCTAGGATTTCTTTAGAAATTCTTACTATGATACTTCTCTAAATTCTTTTAGGGTTTCCTCCAAAAAATTCTATTGGGATTCATGCAGGATACCTGCTGGGATTATTCAAGACAATCTTCGGTGATTCATCCAGGAATTCCTTTAGAGATTTTATCCAGAGATTCTTCCAGAAATTTCTCAAGGGATTCCTCCAGGAGCTCCTATCCTAATAAACGAACACCATATACGAACCGTATTGTAGACGGTTCAACAATACCGCATACTGTTCAAATTGTATCTCGAATGGGTGGTTAAGCACATCTTGTGGTTATAGTTTATGCGGGTATTTACCTTCCTCTGGTAATTCTAGCTAGGATTCCTCAAGCAATTTCTGCTGCGATTCTTCCAGAATTCCAGAACTTCTCCAAAAAATCTCTCAGTGTTATCTTCAGAATTCTACTAGGGATTCCACTAGAGATTTCTTTAATTTCTATTGGGATTTTTTTAAAAAATCTCTTCGGTGACTCCTCCAGGGATTTCTTCAAGATTTATCCAGGACTTTCTCCAGAGGTTCTTCCAGAAACTCCACATGGGATTTCTCCAAGAACTTCTATTGACCTTCCTCCATGAATTCCAGCTGGAATTCTTCAAGCAATTCCCATTAGGATTCTTTCAGAAATACTTCTAGGGATTTCTCCTCGCATACTAACTTGCTCCAATACTTTCGGATTATCTTCCTAAGATTCCTCTAGAAATTACTCCTGCGATTCCATCAGGGATTCTTCCAGTATACTTCTACCCAGGCTTGTCCGCACTGAGCGCATGAAAATTCTGCTCTTTGGATTAACACCATCAAGCACATCATAAATTAGAAATCTTTTCATCTTATCAGATAGAAGGATGTTGAAATATTGTAAATGTCATTTCGAACTGTCAAAAAACTGCACCGCAGCGCCGCACGGGCCGTTCAAAGTGAAATTCACTAGAGTGTTTTCACCCGGGTGAAAATCTCTTTGCGCGCTCCGTGTGGCTCTGCGGTGCGGTTTTTTGACAGTTCGAAATGACATTTACAATATTTCAACATCCTTCTATCTGATAAGATGAAAAGATTTCTAATTTATGATGTGCTCGATGGTGTAAATCCAAAGAGCAGAATTTTCATGCGCTCAGTGCGGACAAGCCTGCTTCTACCGATTATTTCGAGGAGAACTGTAGGTATTCCTCGAGGAACTTCTCTTAGGATTCCTCCGGCATTCCTGATTCTAGGATTTTTCTAGAAAAAAATCATCCAGGAATTCATCCAGAAAATCCAGATAAGATCATTCAAAACTATCTTCCTGGAATTATTCCAGAAGTTCCTCCGGTGGTTCCTCAATGCACATCTTCAGAGTTTTTATCCAGGAATTCTAGCTGAGATCCCCAAGCAATTGCAACTGTGGTTCTACCAGCAATTCTTCATAGGACTCCTCAAGAAGTTCTTACTGTAATACCTTCAGGAGTTTTTGCTGGGATTATTTATGGCAATATTTGAGAGGTTCTTCCAAAAGTTCCTACAGTGAATCCTCCAGAGATTCCTTCAACAATTTTCCATGGATTCATTCAGTGATATCTCATGGTGTTCGTCTAGGAGGACGCCTCCAGAAATTCTAACTGTGGTACTTCAAAAATTATGCTACGGATTGTCTAGAGCTTTCTCCTGTTTTTTTTTGCTGGTATCTTTCCAGGCAATCTTCCTGGAATTCTTGCAGAAATTCCTTCGGTTGTTCTTCCAGGAATTTCTCCAGAGATTTTATCCAAAGGTTCCTCCAGAAATTCCTCGTGGAATTCCTGCAGAAAATCCTTTTGGCCTTCCCCCAAGAATACCTTAAACA
Organism: Aedes albopictus; assembly: GCF_035046485.1. Taxonomy (NCBI): domain Eukaryota; kingdom Metazoa; phylum Arthropoda; class Insecta; order Diptera; family Culicidae; genus Aedes; species Aedes albopictus. The sequence continues at coordinate 287,416,849 of NC_085136.1, read as the reverse complement.
ACTCCTCCTACGGTTCTTCCCGAAATTCTCACTATGATGCTTCCAGAAACTCTTCTAGTGATTCCTATATGAATTCTTCCGAAAAATCTTCCTGAGATTACTTCAGAAATTCATCCTGCGATGCCTTCAGGGCCTTCTCTATAGAATCGCATAGAGAATCGAGACTTCTCTAGGTATTCCAAGGATTTTTTCTTCGAATACCCCAGGCATTCTTGATAGTTTCTCTAGAAATACCTGTATAGTTTCCTCCAGCAATTTCTCCTAGGATTTCTGCCGAAGTTTCCACATTGATACAGCCAAGAATCCTTCTAAGAATACTTCATGAGATTTTTTCTTCAAAAGCTCTCCAGTGATCCATATGGGAATTTTAATCCACGATATTATATCCAAGGATTCCCCCATAAATTTCTCATGTGATTCCTCCAGGAATTCTTCTTGGCCTTCCTCCAAGAATTCCAGCTGGATTTCTCAAGCTATTCTGCTGTGGTTCTTCCAGCAGTTCTTCCTAGGACTCCTCCAGAAATTCTTACTGTAATACCTCCCGGAATTCTTCTAGGGATTATTTTGAGAAATATTCATGGATTCCTTCAAAAACTTGCTTGAATTATTCAAGGCAATCTTCCTATGAGCCTTGCAGAAGTTCCTTCGGTGTTTACTCCTGGAAATCCTAAAGAATTTTTTTCATGGGATTTCTCCAAATATTTCTCATTCGATTCCGCCAGGAACTCCTATTAACTTTCATCCAGGGGAAAGTTTTAAATCAGTACAACGTTTCGAATTTTCAATAAAAAAAATATATTTTTAAAATATAGCGCGTTTAAATTTGTGGGCTTATTTTTCTAGCAACACAGTATATCATTATACTAAGAAATTGAGGGTGGATCGGCATTTCCTAGTGTAGAATTAGCAATAGTTAAAATACACGGTAATATTGCATCTTGCTTTGTTTTTTTAGCTTACCGTGCAAATGTTCAATCGACAAAAATATTTCGACACTGATTTTTCATGAGTACCTAACTGACATTTTCGAATTCTCTTCATCGATCCTCTCTTTGTGTTATTACAGAATGTATATTGAGTTTTCCAAAGATTTTTTGGATGAAATGCGAAGAAGACGACTACATCTTGCTATAGAAATGAAAAGAATAATGATTTTGTTTGTTTTGATCAAGTTATTAGCGAAAAAGAGAGTCGATGAAGAGAAATCGATCAAGTCAGTCAGGCCCTTATGAAAAATCATTGTCGATTTGTTCACACGTCAAACACCAAAGAAAGTAGCAAGTAAACAAACCGATTATTCCATGCACCACCCAAAAAGTGTAACCGACGCTTAAAATTTCTAGCAGCGAAACGAACAAATGTATGCTGAAATCGGTGGGAACATATTGTGATGTGACAAAAAATTTCTGCAGGGGGTCGAATACGGTGCAAAAAAAAAAACAATAAAAACTAAAGGTATTTCCTTTTACAAAAAAGCAAAACAACCTGGAAGCCTTCGAAACTGGTACCCCCTAGACACTCCCTAGGAAAAAATCCTAGATACGCCAATGCTTGCAACATATGCTTTTAATTTGGGTTTATGAAACAAATGGCTTATTTTCATACACCCTTTTCAAAAGTAAAAAGAAGTGAAGAAAAATGATAATATTCTGATGTATCAAAATGTCATTCAAATTGAAAAATGCTAATCCTAAAATGGCACATTCTTTTGTGTTTTGAGTTGGAAATGCTTTATTGAAAGGTTTAGAACAAAACTCAGAAAGTCCTCTGTTATTTCAAGGAAAAATAGTCACAGAGGTCCCAACTAATAACGCCTGGGACTGACTAAAGCAAATTCATGTTTTAATAGTTTTAAGAGCCGAGCATACACACGATCAAATAGAATAGAATGGGAGCGAAGGCGATATGCACACCTTGGCCGTTGCTTCGAGAAATCCTTTCCAAGAATCCCGCGCGCACCAATATTAGACCAAACATCACTTAAATACCGATGAATACCTACAGATGATGGGTTGGGTGTGGGTGGAATGGTTTTCCCAGCGGCCCCATTAAATGGCTGCCGACGGGCGCAGCAATACGAACATGTTATGTTTCGGTTTGTAACTGTCGGTATGATGTTTCCTCCAGCCTGCCAGCTCCGCCCGTCCGTAGGTTTAGATCGGGGTGTCCTGGTGACTGGTGAGCGGACGGAAATTTGTGTTTTGAGTATACATGACACGACAGCGGACATGAGTTCTCGGTAGCCGCGAGCATAATTATCATCATCAAGCAGCCATTGTGGCCGGGCTGCGCGGCCTGTCTGACGTCGCATAACTGGAATGGTCGCGGTTCGAATTAGGCCAAATGCTTGGGCGTCAACGCACAATTATGAGGCTGAATAGCTCTCTTTGGTTCGGAGAACGCTCCTACTGGGTGATGTTGTGGCAACAATACGCGAGGAAATTAATTTGGCTTGCCTGGACAGGACATTCAGTCAAACCGAGTTGGAAACAGATCTGAGATCTCCTAACTTCAATTGACCAAGGACATTCAGGCTTAAAATAATTTCTTAATACTAACTTCTGTGATGTTATTGCTTTCGAAATATTAACTTTTTCGTTTAATACGTCTGTAACTTTGCTAAAATTTGAGTGAGAACATTTTGGTATGTTTTTACTAAATTTCTTGAAAGTGAGAGAGACAGGTCAAGTTCATATAGTCAGAAAGAAGAAAGAGGAGAATACTAAAACATCTGTGAAAATGCTTTCAAGAGTAAAACAATCTTGGAGCGAACGTTTCCCGAAAATACAAATAAATATGCTAGAGAACGTCTTCCATGTTGATGCAAGGTATTGAAAACATGCAATCGAAATTATTTTTTCATATTCTACTTTCAATCTCAGTTCTATCGTCACATGACTTTCAACACCGGGAAACGACTCCATGTCACAGAATCACCAAATATTCGAGTGCAATCGGCACCATCGCCATCCTTCTACAAACGGGACCATAAATTCATGTCGACTCCGTGTGACATCGATGATGCTCATAATAAAATTTTCAAATAGCACTCACATGCCATCGCATTGCAATGCATTGGGAGGTTCTACCGACCACCGCCGCCGCCGCTGACTGCTGAAATGCTTTTCGTGTTCTATATTCCTTATCTCCAGGACCGGAAATAACCCTGAGCATGCGGGGTTGCTTCGAACTCAATTCGGAAAACCGATGGAAACCATCAAAATTCAATGATGCAAAATCAACTGCGCTGCTCTCTTTCTGTACCTCCGTTTTCGCTGCAAAGTCGAAAGCGCTACGATTCACACCCAAAGACGGAATCAAATTAACAGCACCACAAACATGAAACCCATATAACTCGGGTGCCGCGGGAGCAAACATACACCATCCGGTCCCCGCCGCGTTCGCTCCATCACCGCGTGGAACCGTTTCCGAGTCATGGACCCCCCGTTGTTGCTGTGATGTGTGATTTTACAGTATCCTGTTTTGTCGGCGGGGAAGACTGAAAGCAACACCTTCGATGGTGTTTGGATGGGTAGGGGGAATCGGTTTGATATGCGCCATTGCGGTTAAACAAGTCATCTAAATATCATCCGGAGAATAAAATTTTGACCTAATGTTTCTACACTAATCAATAGCACTTTTGATTTCCCTTTCTTTATTCTAGTCTAGTATAGTCCACACATGCACAGCCATTCATAAAAAGAATCCTGAAAAATGATAGAATCCACTAGTTCCTTCATTCTTCTTGTCATTAATAATGCTCGCTGTACATCCGGCATGTATTACAAGCATTAAAGCGGACAGGCGTGCAGCGTTGTAATTATATGTAGATATCAAGTCAGAAGTTGATTCTACAATGAAGCCATAGAACGGGAACATCAGAGAAACACAGAAGTTGACTTCTTGTTTTTGAATAGTTTTATTCATAGTGACACTCCAGCTAAGAAAAGCCCAAATATTCAAGTCACATCCAGGGAACTCCCTGAAACCTCCCGAAACCCCTTGAAGCCACCTGAAACATTGATTGATTGATTTGTCTTTATTAACCCTAAAAGGGATACTTTCATGGCCTCAGTTTCGTCACCTCGCTGAGTGTGTTCCATCAAAGACGAGCTCTGAAAGGCACCTGGGGTCCAATGGACCCCAGGTATCCCTTTTAGGGTTAAAGAGACGTTCAGCCCTTGGCTGGTTCATCTCTATCCTAAACAACCTGAAACATCCGGTAATGCCCCTGAAATCCCAAGCTGTAACGCCGCTCCTAAGCTACACACATGTCAAAGCACGGTGTCTCTGGTAGTTGAATATTATTAGAAAAAAAAAACAGTATCCCTAAGTCACCCACCAAATGATAGCTAGGGGACCCTCTCTTTCAATTGAGGCTGAGAGCGAAATCTTCTACCGGGGGTTATTTTTCCATACATATTTTGAGTGAAAAATGGATATCAAAAATGGGACCCTTAGCTTTCATTTAGTGGGTGACTTAGAGATACTGATTTTTTCGATAATAATTTTTGTTACACACACCGTGCATAGGAGAGTTACGGAAGCACTGGTTTTGGTTTCGCAAAAGTCAAACTATTTGACTTCTGCCCAACCAAAACTGTCGTGACTCTTCTGGGCAGGGATGACATATATACTGATTTATCTGTATTATTCAGATTCTGTAACGTCCATACAGATTTCGTTTTATATGAAATCCAGATTCTTAAGCTACAGGGTCAACTTTATTTCTGTATGGAATACAGATGTTTTTAAAAAGTGATACAGATTTTTTTTATCATCTGGCATCCCTGCTGGCAACAACCCTCCAACGCCTCTGCAATTCATCTAAAAGCAAAAAAATGGAATGTACTTGACCCCTCACTGACATCCGCTGGAATGCTATGAATATCCCAGGAATACTTATGAAACGCTCTGTACTTAATCCCCTGGAACATCCCTAAAACCCCTTGAAAACTCCAGGAGCGACCCTGTAACGTACTTGAAACATCCTTGCACACCACTGGAACCCCTTGAAAATCCCTGAAATCATCTTTTTAAACCTCGGAAATGTCCTGGAAACCCCTGAAAATCATGGAACACTCCTAATACTTTCTGGAACGTCCCGAAACCCGTGGAACTTTCTTGAAACTCTCTCTAACACCACTGAAACCCTTGGAACTGCATTGAAATTCCCTGAATACTTCGAAAACCCATGGAACGCTTTTGAAGCCCCATGGAACGCCTTCTAAACGTCCTGGAACACATCTGGAGCCTCTTTGAAAACCTCGTGAATGATCCTGAAATGGACTGGAAAGTACCTAAAGTCGATGTAATCCCCTGAAATCCCGTGGAACGCCCACCTTCTTCTTCCTCTTCTTCTCCTCCTTCTTCTTCTTCTTATTTTTCTTCTTCTTCTATATGGCTCTACGTTCCCACTGGTACGTGGCCTGCCTCTCTCCAACTTAGTGTTCTTTGAGCACTTCCACAGTTATTAATTGGTGGGCATTCTTTGCCAGCCATTGCATGAATAACAGCGTTTCTCAAACTATGGCCTGAACTGTGTGCCGCGAAACCTTTGGCGATATTGTAATAAATGACTAGAAATGTCTAGAAATGTCTAATGATGTTGTTGACAAATTTCAAAATTGTAAAATAATTTCTTAAAAACAAACAGAGATTTTTTAAGAAATCATATTTCTTCTTAATTTTTTATCTCTTTTTATTATCGGTTCTAGTCCGGAGTAAATTGAATATTGAAACTACTGTCTGCGTTCTAAAAACGATTCTGACACTTATAATTTCACTAGTTTACAGCATTTTTGAACTCGGTAAGCTGATGATCGTTTTTGGTGTAGAATCATGCCCTGAGTTCGAAAACGCGAAGGAAAAAAATTACAGTAGAGCGGAATTTTTTTCGACTTTCCATACAAGGTTGATGATTTGAAATCGATCTTTGTTCCATTTTTTAAGCAAAGTCGCTCACTTCACACATCTCATTCTCCGTAATCAATGCTCCGATTTAGCTGATTTTTTTACTGTAACTCGCCTACGTATGATATGTCAAATAAACGTTGAGAAAGAATTTTTAAATTGTTATTTTCTTATTGAAAAAAATACATTTCTTCAAATATTTTTGGAAAATTTGCTAAAATTTAAGGAGATTGTTCCCAAAACTCGCCAATATCTTGAATTTCATCAGCCTGACGCTAAACCTGCATTCAGATGATCGAATTGTTTTATATTCAGCTTTCAATTTATGGAAAAAGATTTAAATTTGGTTGCACAAAACGCATGATTTTTAAATTTTTTTTAAAATTCCATATTTTAAAAAGTTGTAAAACTCGATATTGAGCTGAAACTCAAAAACTGTTCTACTTAAAATTTTTTGAAGCACGGTTTCGAAATCAGCGCTAAATTATGCTTCAAAAAGTTTGGTCTTTGACGGAAGTTCACTACTTTCGTTTTATTTTGTAAAGTAGTGTTTTCAATCGAAGGTTTAAAATGCTGGCAAAAATTTGGATTTTTCTCGTGTTTTTCAAAACATAACAGAAGAAGAGTTCGAGTTGTTAATTACTTGAAGTTTCGGTTTTTCAGATTTTCAGTTAGACTCCCACGCCGCGTTCGGTAGTTTGAATCATAGAAAAAAATGTATGCCAAAATTCAGCAGAAATTACCAAATTCCGACAAAAAAAAAACACCAAAAGTTTGGTATCATATCCACCAAATTATTTGTTTTTTTTTTTAACAAACTTCGGTAAAGCTTAAATAAGGAAAAATGGCTGAATTTCGGTAATCTGAACTTTAACAGACATCAATTGAGCTACACATGTGATTGAAACAAAATATAATCGAAATATGCGAATGAAGGGTGAGATTATATCTTCAAGAGGACTTGTCTGACCATCCTGCAGTACTTGAATTTGAAAAAAAAAAACTCTTCTTGATAGTTACCAGCTCGTCGTATAGAGAAAAAAGAACTGCATTTTCAGCCCAATCTGTTTGATATTCTTAAATTAATGCACGAGAAAACACGATGCAAAATGCATAATTCGATTTGTTTTTTGTTCAAAAGTAAATTTGAAAAGTAAACATAAATATTTATGTTTTCTTTATTTCTAAAATTTGTAATATGATACTTAAAATCTCTTACAACTTGTTGTGTTGCATGGAGCCAGAATGATATAATTTACATTAGAAAAATGTCAATTTATCTCAAAATCTCAAGGCTACTCGATACTGAACCATATTTCCATTCAAAAGAAAAACGGATAAACCGCTGTACTTGGCACTGTAAATAATAAACCTTAAATATTTGTAACAATAAGTTTTTGTAGTCACAAAAGCGAAAATTTAGTTACAATTTTTAAAAATAGCTTATTGTGTGATGGTGTGTCGCCAAATTCTATTGCAACGTAAAGTGGGTCGCAAGCTGAAAAAGTTTGAGAACCCCTGAATTAGTATATTGTGCGGCAAGCCTAATAAAACACCATATACCCAGGGAGTCGAGAGAATTTGTTTGGTATATGATATGGTGAGAATCAGGGACCAAACTACTTCAGTTGAAACAAGAATGATTAATTTATTTTGTATTTCTATACATACATATTCCATGGCTTACTGAGACTAATAGTTTGTCGTCTAATTCTGACAACCCTCTTCGAAAATATAGTTTAGTGACCCTAACTTCTCTCTTAACAACTTCAATCGTAGGTGCTGCAGCGGTTTCGTCAGTATGTTAGCCAACATGAACTCGGTGGGACAATACTTCAGAACGATTTGCTGCTGCTGTTGAAGATCACGAACGTAGATGTATTTGGTGGCGATGTGCTTCGACCACCTCAATTCTTGGCATGCCCAACTAATGATGCCACCTCCAAGCCGTATCAGGAAACCGGAATTGGACTTCCTGTCCCGATGGTTGCCAGCCCAATTGGCATCCGCATACATCTCGAGCCCGTCAGCTGTGGATCCAAGTGTCAATATGTGGCTACTGATCGACTTTCAGTACCCTCTTGGCCTCGTGCCAGTCCAGTTGTGTAGGGCAGCTTAATTTAAAATGCACATGGCTGGGGATTAAGGTGGCCCACACTCATATGAAAAACAAAAATTGCTAAAAATGCCAAGTCTTACCTCCTAAATCAGTTGTGTTAGACTCCCAAAAGCTACGTTCAAAATTTGAGCAAAATCGGTTGAGCCTAAGGGGGCGCTCAAAACGCTTGAAGTTTGTATGGGAAAACTTGGCCAAATGCATGCAGAAATTTTAAGTTTTCGAACTTTTCCGCTAGGTGCCGCTGTAAGCGTTCAATAATCAAACCCTTTGGTATTATTGTAGGTGACTATATGCCAAACAAGTTTGTTGAAGACCACAAAGTGATGCGACGTCTGTGAAAAAAGTTATACCCTAGGTAAATTGAGGATAGACTTTATTGTTGTTTTTCCAATACATGTAAAGGAATAATATCAATAATAAAATCTCAATACTTTGCCTCACTTTGCCTAGGGTATAACTTTTTTCACAGCCGTCGGATCACTTGGCGGTCTTCAACAAAGTTCTTTGGCATATAGTCACCTACAATAATACCAACGGGTTTATTTATTGAACGTTTACAGCGCCACCTAGCGGCAAAAATCGAAAACTTAAATTTTCTGCATACATTTGGCCAAGTTTTCCCATACAATATTCAAGCGTTTTGAGCGCCCCCTTACACGCTTAAATATTTTTGCACACCGCATGTGTAACTCTTACACACTTTCCGTCATCGCTTGCAAAGATGGCAGAATGTGTGAAAAAATGTGTAAGCCAAGCTCATGCTATGAGTTGATGGCACCTTACTCATTTTTGAGCAAGCCGTCTGCGGCTGACAAATGCTTTGGAGAACAAACGTTTGTTTACACCGCTGAGTTAACTGCTATTGTGGCCATCGTTGACGAGTGCTGGTGAGCTGTTTCTTTTGCAGCGCAGCAGTAAAAGCACAACAAATTTATAATTTAGTCGTGATACGTAGTTCGGGATTAGCAGATGGATTGCGAATCAATTGATTCAAAGGTGGCAAGAGCCATTAGTCAAAATTTTGAGGAGTAAGCACAAAAACATTTTAGAGTTATGTATTCTGTACTCCCGGGGATATCGCTTCTATCCGGCCTTGGTTACCGGGCTTCCTGCCTATAGGCCTAGCGAATCAGGAGCGAATGCCAAAGTTGCCTGTTTTTCGGTCTTTTCGAGCTCCTCAGCAAACTTTGGAATCCATTTAACCGGTCGCGGTCGCGATCAGAATGTGTAGCTCTCACTCATTTTCCAAACAAGAGAAGCGTTCCATGAATGTGTAACCTTCACACATTCTTCAAATCAGCCTGCAAACGCATCAATGTGTGACAGTTACACAGACTGTTTCGATATTCAGGCATCAACACAAAAATGTGTAAGGTCACTTTGCACAAATTTAGTGTGGTCTGGAAAATATGCACAAATGAGTGATCATTACACATTTCTGAGTGGAGCGCTTTGAGCGTGTAGGCACAATCAATTTTGCTCAAATTCTGAACGTAGCTTCTGGGAGTCTAAAACAACTGATTTAGGAGGTAAGACTTGGCATTTCTTGATTTTTTTGTTTTTCATATAAGTGTGGGCCACCCTACTGGGGATGCATAAATTAAAAAAGGCATAGGGTGCCTGTACCAGTTATCGCACTACCTAAGGAAAACTACTCCTACAAAAATAAGAAGAAGACATACGAATGTCGTCGATGTGTCAAACGATAGATTTGTTTTCATTCTTAACAGGAAAAATATAAAATCTGAGCCAAACCCACTTTTACTATTTATTACGGCGTGTGCCAATGATAGGAACCCTGTACCAGTTATGGACATATTTTTTAATTTCGGTTCCACTTCGCACTATTTACATGCATTCCTTATGGGATTTGCCATAACTGGTACACTATGGCGAAATAGGGTGCAAGGAAGCCGAAATTTTAAGGAAAATGATTTATTTCAATCATAATTTGAGCAAAATGTAAAGTTTCAATGACCGCTGTCATCTTTTATGAACATGATCTTTCGTTCACATATTTTTTCTTGTTGATTTGCATCGTTAAAGGTTGAAAATCAACTATGGCGAATTTGAGGTACTATAGCCATAACTGGTACACTGAGAATAAAAAGAGGAAATTACTGTATGAATTAAGTTTCGGTTGTAATAAGGGAACATAGTACGCGAGAACTCCTGGGCATTTGAGGTGGGGCTTAGGAGGTTTCCAGAAAGTTCCCAGAGAGCCCATAAAAGGGAATTCCAAGGGGCTTCATGAGCGTTTTAGGGAGTTGTTTCAGGGGATCTGAGGAGAATCTTGAGGGGGCTTCCAAGGGGCTTCCAATGGGCTTCCAATGGGCTGTTAACGTTTGTTAGCGTTTCATTGGAATTACGGGGAAATCAGGAGCATTTCAATAGTATAAAGGAGGTTTCAGAGACGTTTCAAGTGGCTTCAATGGATATTCAAGGGATCTCAGGAGCCTTCAAGGGGCGTTGCAAGGGGTTTGAGGGGCGTTTCAAGGTATTTCAGAGTCATTTAAGAGAGCTTCAGGGACTCAGGGTGTTTCAGGAACATATTAAGGGCGATCCTAGTGATTTGAGGGGCGTATGATAGTATTTCATGTGCGTTTCAAGGGGTTTTTCAGGTGTGTTTCAGGGGTTTATGGAACCTTTAAAAGGCTTCCAAAGGCGTTTCAGAGGTATATTGAATTCATTATGATGATTTCAAGGGTGTATGAATGGAATTACGAAGCTTTCAGAGCATCTCGAGGCATTTTAGGTCAGGGTCGTATCAGGGGGTTTCAAGAACACCTTTAAATCAGAGGCATTTCAAAAGATTTTTTGATGGGGTTCCTCTGAAATTTTCTGAAATACCTCCAAGATTCCCCTGAAACCCCGCGGACCCCATTAAACGCACCTGAGACTTTCCGAAACCACCGAAAACGTCTGCATGGCGCCTCTGAATCCCGCTGAAATCCTGAAATGCCTCCAAAATCCCCCTGAAACATCGCTGGACCCCTTGTAACGCATCTTAGAGGCTTCGAAACCCTGAAAACTCCTCCGTAACGCTTCCGCAACGCCTATTAATCTCAACAAAAATGCTCTAATACTTCCTCAAATGTCTCCGGAATACCCTTAAAACCCCCTCGGACCCTATGTTATTCAACTGAGACCCTCCAAAATCCCCAAAAACGCCTCCGCAACTCCGCTGAAACCAACCTCAAATGTTCTGAGACTTCCTGAAATGCATTCCTTAAGACCTACTCGGAACCTACAGGGGATACTCAAAATAACTGGGACAGGTAACATTTTCACTTTTTGAAAAATGTTCAACTCGCTGTAACTTTTCGAAAAGGGCATCAAATATTCTCAATCTTTTACTGCAAGTTCATCAACTAGTTGTGTATGAGTGGTTCAAATTTGGAAAAGATCGGTCCATTCTACACGAAGTAATAAAGATTCTAGAAAAAGGTATAATTATTCGATTGCCAACTTTGAGCTGATATATCTCCGAATTCAATGAACCGAATGCAATGAAATTTTGATCATTTATGACTTATATAATGAACTGTAAAAAACAGTTGACTTAATTTGAAATTATTAATAAGAAAAAAGTTATGGCGATTTCATTTATTCTATGTTTTTTCAGTAAATTTATCTATTTTTCATATGCATCCCATTACTTTTTCAATTTAATGCCGGCTATTTGGTTGCTTGTTTTTTAACATAAATATATTCTACTCAATTAGAGGGAATTTAAATAAACTATAATTACTATCTCGAATTTTGAAACGATGATGAAGTTTTGGATAAATTGATGTTATATTAGAAAAATAATCTAATCGAAATAATTTGCTTTCGTGTGAAGAATTTTAAGTTTAGTCAAATGTTTTTAATAGTTCATAATATAAGTCATAAATAATCAAAAATTCATTGCATTCGGATCATGGAATCCGGAGATATAATAGCTCAAAGTTGACTATCGGATGATTACCTTTTTCTAGAACCCTTATAACTTTGTTTAAAATGGCCCGATCTTTTCCAAATTTTGACCACTGATACACAACGGCTAAAATATAAACGACTCATAAGAAAGTGGTCATTCTTCATAAATAATTCCAAAAGTCTCAGTGAAGAAACAGGGGTGTAAGCAGTAATAAATTACAAAAGTTCCATAAACAAATAAAAAAATGCATAAATAAATCAAAAGTTTCCATAAATAATTGATTTTTCAGCAATTAAAAAAGTCAAAAATGCAATGAATAAATCAACTGTTGCAATAAAAAAAGCCATTTTTCCCACCAAATAACTTCGAATTTTCCATAAATAAATCCGATATTTCCATAATAAATATGAAAATTCACAATAAAAAAATATCGAAAAAGCAATAAATAATTCAAAAAGTGCAATAAACGAAAAAATAAAGTATCAATAAATGTCAAAAAACGAGCAATAAACCTAAATGCATTTTGAGCCAAAAAAATATACAGACCATGCGGCGAAGCCGCATAGAGAATTGAGGAACTGAGGCGGCAGAAGGCCGCCGAAGTTTCCGATATCCGATGCACCGCAACTGCATCGTTTCGGTTCTAGGCAAACCACAGATCCAAGAATTTGCCCGGTATAATGCAAACATAGATTTTATCCCTTTTTAAGGTCCGACGAGCGATAGCGAGTTCGGACAGCAAGTGATTGCTCGGCAAATTGCAATCATAGTTAGGCAGGCTTTTCAGTCGTTACAGTCATATAAGTGCGATTCAGCATTTCACTGCATCAAAATTTTCTTGCATTTGTTTTTCATGGGTAATTTAGTCATTTTTTATTGCATTTTTTGATTTTTTTAATTGCTTTTTCAATATTTTTTTATTGTGAATTTTCTATTTTTTTATGGAAAATTCGGATTTATTTATGGAAAATTCGAAGTTATTTGGTGGGAAAAATGGCTTTTGTTATTGCAACAGTTGTTTTATTCATTGCATTTTTGACTTTTTTAATTGCTCAAAAATCAATTATTTATGGAAACATTTGATTTATTTATGCATTTTTTTATTTGTTTATGGAACTTTTGTAATTTATTACTGCTCACACCCCTGTTTCTTCACTGGGATTTTTCGAATTATTTATGGGAAATTTTGTATTTATTATGGAACGTTTAATTGTCTGCCGATACACAACTACAGGGGATGGCCAATAGACCGGCCCACATTTGTATGACACGAAAAAAAAGTTTTCAAAATTCACGGGGCACCCTCTAGAATCGTGCCTTTGGATGATAAGAACAATCTGTGAAAGATTCAGCTCAATCGGTTGAAAACTGAGCTGGCGCAAATGAGTTGAAGGTTTGTATGGGATGTTCAGTCCAAATATATGGGAAATTGGATGACCTCCAGTCTCTCATACACCACGCCGGTTTGGCGAGTTCGATTTTGCTCAGAATTGAAAAAATCGTAGTTGATATCCTAATGAACAACTTTGTAGAAGACCATATCACGATAAAACTAAATTTAGTTGCGGTTTCAGCCAACGAAAGCAGGATGAGGATATCTTCCCCAGTTTACACTCAGTTGTTACATGCAGCACGTGTTGTTCGTTCGAAACTTGCGCACTACATCATAGGCGGCTATGTTGTCCTTCATTTTCATCGCTCACAGACGTGGATGGGTATCGAGACAATGGAGAATTACATAGCTGCCTATGATGTAGCGCGCAAGCTACGACCGACAAACACGTGCTGCATATAACAACCGAGAGTCAACGGGAGAAGATGTCCTCATCCTGCTTTCCTTGGTCGAAACCGCAACTAAATTAAGTTTTATCATGATATGATCTTCTACAAAGTTGTTGTTTGGGGTATCAACTACCATTCTTTCAATTCTGAGCAAAATCGAACTCGCCAAACCGGCGTGGTGTATGAGAGACTGGAGGTCATCCAATTTCCCATATATTTGGACTGAACATCCCATACAAACCTTCAACTCATTTGCGCCAGCTCAGTTTTCAACCGATTGAGCTGAATCTTTCACAGATTGTTCTTCTCATCCAAAGACACGATTCTAGAGGGTGCCCCGTGGAAATTTTCGACATTTTTGCATTTGGGCCAGTCTAATGGCCAAAATGGTTGGGATAGGCAACTTTTTTTTCTCTCACAAAAAAGTTCAACATGCTATAACTTTTCATAGAGTGCATCAAAAAATCTCAAATTTTGACTGTTTGTCATGCTATTATATGTGCATCATTGGTACAAATTTGGGCTCTATTGATTAATATTTCGCAAAGTTAGAATCGTTCGGGTTAAACACCTTTTTTTAGACAACTCATTTTTGAGCTGTCATATCTCGGAAACCAGTGAACCGAATTGAATGAAATTATGAACGTACACTAACAATATGTAAATGCTTCACAAACTATTAAAACATTGGTACTTTTGAAACGTTGAAAAAAGTTATCATGGATTGACACTTTTTGGAATTTTTCTCGAAAAAAAATTATATTTTTTACATCAATGTCAATAAATTTTAGTTTTGATAACGTTTGCATTAAAAAAAATGGACTTTTTTCACCCATTTTTCATGAAGATGCTTAACACTAAAGAGTCATATGTATTTAAAAAATTTCCCCGATTTTACAGCTTGTTTACTATTTCCATTCCAATTTTCATAACGATATATGCATTAGTTGTGGAGTTATTCCAATAAATGTGATACCATGTTGAAAAATTTCATGTTATTCCCAATGATTTTCTACTGAGGGCATAAATTGCATTGCAGTGTACCTCTGTGCTCCATTGAGATAAAATTGCTCAAAAATTTGTCGAGTATATCTTTGCATGGTTGATGAAAATATATGAAAAACTTAGATGATTGTGATCATTTCACAGTATACTGGGACTTTGAAGTAGGGTGGCACTTTTAAGAAAATTCGGTCACATCATATTTCTTTTTGGGTAACAAAATTTCCTTTAAAAAATTGATAAACTATTGCATCAATTGCACCAAATGTTCACGAGAGATATAGTTATTCATTCGGGAACATAATAGGGGTGATTATATTCTGTTTTGACATGGCTCTCCAACGATGTTTAACATGATAAAATTATAAGTCGAAATTTGCTGTTTTTTGACACTTGGGGCAACATGGAATTCTTATTTCTCAAAAGTTTCTCGATAATTTCGAAGTGTTAATTGATAAGAAGAAATGAAATAAGGATTATACGCAGCTAAATATGTAATAGTTTTCATAGACATATAGCTCAAAACGGTAAAAATATCGAAAAATATGCCAACACGTTTGTTTTCGACTACTGTAACCAACATCCTCACTAACTTTAATAAAACTGCGTTTAAAGGTCTGTACCAATTTTTTTAGCATAACCGATAGATGCTGTTAGTAAACAAAAATAACAACTTGTTTATATTTAGCTTATACAATTTTCTAGCTCACTTCGAAAAAGTCCATTTTTTTTATGCAAACGTTATCCAGAGATTTTCCACTTCTGTTCTCAAATTATCTCCAATTAGATATATTAGAGTATAACGGGTGGCCACTAAATAACGGGAATGCTTTTAGCAGCTGATTAAAAACAATAGAAGCGTCCATAGAGTAAACATTTTTTAGACAAAACCATCGTCTATCTATCCACAAAGTCAGCGTATTTTTTATTTTGTGTCAACTTATTCTGTTCTGCAGAAAACGACATTGAAACAGGAAGCACTACCAAAACGCCTTGGACGGCTCTACTGATTGCTCAAAACAACCGTAAAAAAAGTTAATAGTAAACCATTATAAAACTAGAACCCGCGGGGTTTTGAATGAATTCCACATTTCGGCATCCCAAGAAACAGATCCTGAAGGAAATAGAGGAAAACTAACAAAACCAATAAGCATGATATCATTTCACATAATAAAATCTTCTTTTGTGACATGGGCTGGATAAATCAATAGAATGCCTTGTTAAATAACAAATATTTACATCAAATCACATTTACACATTGAACAACATGTAAATGGTTCGTTATAAAAAAAAATAGCACAAAAAAAGTTCAACAATGAACCGCAGTGCACAAATTACATCGACACGTTTTGGTGATACAGAAAAATAACATTTTTTGGAAATTTCTATAAATGTCATTTACGGGAAAAGGCTACAACCAAAGCAAAAAAAAAAAAAAACAGGTAGCTGAGGTAGCTGAGAAACCATTTATTTTGACCAACGATTTCACAGACGCAGAAAATGCGTGAAAGTAAACTCTGAAAAGTCGTACGAAGCAGTTGCTCCAACATCACTGCAAAAAAATACTGTACAAATTACTACGTTCAACTTTCTTAAATTTTATATTTTCCATGGACGTACATTGTTAAACCTTTATGATAGTTAAATTCAGATTGCCATTTTTAAAGATCATATATTTTTAAGAGCACATTCAAAGCATTCCCGTTATTTAGTGACCACCCGTTATTTAGATTGAAAGAAGAACACATTTAATAATTTTTGTGTGGTATTGTAAATTTTACTTATTTTCTTCTATATGGGTAAAAATTTCAACCCGGTATAACTTAATTCGCCGTGAGAAAATATTACATTTTATAACGTCGTATTAAGTATCAATATATTGAGCATGAGCATGAGCATGAGCATGGATGACCGCACAATTCGTAGTTACTACTCCGTGATTGACCAGAGCAATCGAAATTGCACAGGAAACCAATGAATAGGGCTTCGGACTAGCTTACTATTCTCAATGTACACAGTTTGAGAGCTCTCTACTTTAATAGGGTCAATAACGGCGCCGACCACGTCCTTACGGTCATCGAGGATAGGAGGGAATGTTAGTAAGACAAACGTTGTTATAAAGACCGCGAATCGCTGCATCTCCACGTGTGTCTCAGGAAGGACTTTTTGTTAGTAGGGTAAGGTACATTGTCAGTCCGGGAGTCACCTATGGTTGGTGATATGATTTGACAATGGATATAATCAACTAGAAGTGTATTAGGAACTAGCGCCGACGGGAAGCGAAAAATTCGGAACCAACTCGATCCACCGAACACTAAATTCAACCGGGTCGATTTTATTTTTTCTCGTTCACACTGCAGCGCGATGGGAAGCGAAAAATTCGGAACCGACTCTGCCGTCAAAATGCTCACTTCGGAATAGAAAAAGAAAAAAAAATCGAACCACCGAAGCAAACGCGCGCGACACCGGCACCCCGACGAAATGCTAATACACACTCAACGATAAACGTTAAAAAAATCATTCAATTCGGTTCACTGATTTCCGAGATATGACAGTTTAAAAAATAGTTGTCTAAAAATAGTGTTTTACCCGAACAGTTCTAACTTCGCGAAAAATTAATCAATCGAGCCCAAATTTGTACCAATGATGCACATATAATAGGTTGACAAACAGTCAAAATTTGAGATTTTTTGATGCACTTTATGAAAAGTTACAGCATGTTGATTTTTTTTTGTGGGAGAAAAAAAGTTGCCTATCCCAAACATTTTGGCCATCCCCTGTAGTTGATGAACTTACAGTAAAAGTTTGAGAATATTCGATGTCCTTTTCGAAAAGTTACAGCGAGTTGAACATTTTTTGAAAACTGAAAGTTTTACCAGTCCCAGTTATTTTGAGTATCCCCTGTGTGTAACGCATGTGATAATTTCGAAACCTGTAACTCCTACAAAACCCGTCGAAAATCCTCTGAAACTCTCTGTAATTCTTTCTGAACCCCCCTGAGACCTCCTGGTACCCCACTGAAACCCTTGAGATCTCCTGAAACGCCCCTGTAACCTACCTTTGCTCTCCCCTTTAAACACCCCTGACCGCCGTTGCAATAGTTCCCATCATTTATTTAATTTAATATCCTTACGCACAACATTGGTTCCCAATAGTTTTCTGAACATCATTCCAATGCGTTTCGTGTGGCACGTGTTAACCCGGCCTTCCCTAATTGACAGTTCAATCTCAGGAATGAAGAGTGGTGGAACCACTCAGAAAGGATACAGCATTCCATTGGAAAGCTATAGTGACCTAGCTAGTGACTGTTAATAGCAATTAATCAAGGCTAAAATATAAATGACGCATAAAAAAGTGACTCGTTTCCATTAAAAATTTAAAAATTGGGGAAAGTAATATTAAATAAAAAAAACCCTAATTAATCCACCTAGCGGTGATGGCGCCTTTCTCGTGCCTTCGAAACCCCATTTCAATAAAACTCAAGCGAAATGTTTATGTATATCGCACTTTCATACAATTAACAGAAATCCATTTCATCATACCAGAAATCATATCGTTTATCTGGCTTTCGATGTTTGAGCCTCAAACTCCTAAGAAAAAGACGCTATCTTGAATTTGAAGCCGCCATTTAAGATTAAAGATTGTCATCTTGGATGTTCTGGTCGCCATTTTTAGAATCCAGACATCATCCCCATACCAAATATACCAATATTGCATTGTTTCAGGCCCTAAAACTCAATTAAACAGGCGCGATATTGAATTCGGAGCCGCCAGCTTAAATTTTAGATCGGCATTTTGGATATCCGATCGCCATTTTGGACTCTGGAAGTCTTCCCCATACCAAATGTTCCCGAAGGGAAACCAGATTTTTTGTAGCAGCCGACTTGTTTTCAGCGCTGCTCAACTGCAAATTTTATTAACAATTAATAACAAATTCCATCATATTCTTAATATTAGTAACTTACAAGAAAGTGGTTTCCTTCCCACAATTTACTTCTGCGCCATTCACAAATGTTCCTTGTGTGACGTGTTTGGGAACCTCTGCCCTATTCAAGGAAAGCCTACAAGTGCGCGTATCATGCAATCATACAATCAAACTAACTATTTTCTCACAGATTTCCTACTTACTATCAAGCATTAAGCCGATGGGCATTTCACTCGTTTTGAGAACCGATTCACCGCAGCTGTGGAGGGAAAATAATCACGTAAGTATCACGGATGAGCTCAGCATAATTTTGGAGTAATTCAACGTTTTCCGAGCTTCTACTTACGGATTAATATCACAGTATACACTATAAGATACACTAGATATTGCCTTCCTACTTTGCACAATTAAAGGTATTTTCTGAAGGTGATAAACTCTTCACAAATCTGTTTCTACCGTTTCTACCACTGCACTTCTCATTTGTTGTTGTTTTTCTTTTACTTCCCACAGCCGATCTGCGTTCGATGTGTCATGTTGCAGTTATGCTTTTCACCAGGGGTGTCCAAGCGCTATCCCATCGCAACACCAAATATAATATAATAACCAGTCATCAGGTTATTAGGAAAGCCATTATTTGTTGTATCGCATGCATGAGTTTGGTACTCTTTTATATTTGGCCACACCCGTCGAGACCCCCGGAACCGGTTCCGGACAACTACCGGTTCAGATATGGTCTGATACTGCTGGCCGTTCATCAGGTTATCAAAAATGCCGCTGTTTGATGTGTCGCATGCATGGGTTTGGTACTCTTTTATATTTGGCCACTTCCGGTGGGACATCCGGAACCGGTTCCGGAACACTACCGGTTCAGATGTAGTCTGATACTGTTTTCCTGCTAACCGTTCATCGGATTATCAAAAAAGCCGCTGTTTGATGTGTCGCATGCATGAGTTATGTTCAATTTGATATTTGGCCACTTCCGGCGGGACACCCAGAACCGGTTCCGGAACACTACCGGTTCAGATATGGTCTGAGACTATTTTCCTGCTTACCATTCATCAGATAATCGTAAATGCCGTGGTTTGATGGGTCGCATGCATGGGTTTGGTGCATTTTCATGTCTGGCCCCTTCCAGGGGTACCGGTTCCGGAGCACCTAAATGGCCATAACTCTGGAACGGCTAGAGTCGATTGGTATATGAAACTTGCCCCTCTGGGGGCTCTATCGAAATTTTATTTTTGGAGTGAACATATAGCCTTTCGGTACACCTTGGTGTACGAGAAAGGCAAAAAGGGACGAAAGTAATATTAAATAACCAAAGACACGAAACCAAATCAAGAAGTAATTTCAGAGATGAACCAATCTCAGGCTGAAAATTTCAATACTAAAGACAAAGAAAGACTAACAAATCGTGTTTGCATAATTTTATTAGAAATCCAAAAGAAATGCATCCAGGAATGCCAACAGTTAGATAATACTGGCATATACCAGATTTCATTAAAATATACAGAAAAGCTTATAATTAGAAGATACAATATTATTTTATTAATGTTTTGTGGATTGCAACGATCGGTGTTTTGTGTGTGAAAACAGTGATTGGAAAGATTTTCCAGTCCAGTACAAGACACTGAAGACGACCTTATAGTTGAGGTCGAAATACGTATCTGTCAAAAGATGCAAATTCTTAGTGGAATTCAAAACAACATTACTTAAGAAGATTTTCCTGCTAAATCGTGTGTATTTGAAGCAACACTGTAGAAACAATCATCAGCGACAATGACAACAGTGTGGTGTAGGATAAGTGGTTGCTACAGACGCTCAACGAAAAGTGTAAAATAATGCTTGACGATAGCACATCGCAGAGCTTTTATAGTACGAATAAAACTGTAATGAAACATTCCCCCACAAAACAGTCAGCATCGCGTTTCACGCGATAAAGAACCAACATCAGAACGAGGGGCAGAACCAGTGTAAATTTTTGTGCGGGTGCAGCAAGCATTGTGGCTTGTGTTTGAAATGCACCCTTCACATGATGAGTTTTGGGAAATAAACTCGCTGTGACGAGAAAAAACTATCTCAGAATAGTACGGATTCTTCCGTAATCTTGTGAATGAACTTATACATATAAAGCATATAAACATAGTTTCCATCCCGATGCCCGTAGCGTAGTGGCTATACGTTCACTTCGCAAGTGGATGGTCATGGGTTCGATCCCAACTCCCGGCACTTGCAACTTTTCGTCAGTTGCTCTTCCCCCCGAGAGCGGCTGACACCTGACCCTCTTCTGAGCCTAACGGACCCGGAAACTTTAATATCGGCTAACGGCAACTCATAATGTGGATCCCCAATCGGACTGGAAAAGGATCAAGAGCCACAGATCAACATCCTCGTGCTCATCATCCTACCCTGAACAGGGTAGAAAAGTGACAGCAGCACAAAGGCATTCAGTTTGATATAGTAGAGTTAGAATAGAATACATTTAGGCGCTATACAAAGTGTAAGTGCAGCTGCCAATTGGAATCGCTCACGCAGTGCCCTAGTGGGCAAAAGATCTGTAATTTAGGTTAAGTGGTTAAGAATAAAAAAACATGGTTACCAAATTTTGAGAGCGGTTCCCTGCATATCGTTTAAGCATATCTAATAAAGTTTAAACAATGCTGATATTTTGTGTCATGCATATGAAATGAAAGGTCTTGCTCAAAAAATTTTAAGGAACCCATTAGATATGGGATTTGTAATTTAGAAGCTACAATTAAAACGCAATCCCGACAAGACAAGTAAGTTGACAATAAAAACTCGTCGAATAATAAGAGCTCAGCCTCAGCGGCAGTTGAATTACTTCAATCCTCTATTTCCACAACCGCACCGTATCATTATCATTATTATGCCGGCGCACTTAGTGCGATCCCAACTCCTGCCAGACCCTCAAATGCAATGAAATCAAAGCAATTTCCAGCCAAATAAACTCACAGATTACCACAAATTGTTCACAAAGCGACCCGAACCCTAAATGTTATTGGACAAGCTCGAGCCAAATCATTAGCTGGAGTTGCTCCTTGCTTCCATTATTGGGACCAACTACTGGTAGGAGCACATAATTTCCTAAAAGAACGATTACATGCATTACTCAATCGCCACCGAGGGGACGGGAGCATTTAACTTCAGTAAGTAGTAAAGATAAGGAGGAAAATCGAACGTTTTTCCGATTTCTCGCCGTGACATTGCGCCACCGAGAGAAAGATGTCTGCAATACCGTCCATATATGTATGTATAGGACGAGAACTGGCCGTAATGAGTGGTAACGACGGCGAAGGTTGTTGTAGACAGCTCACTTTATGGGAACATAAAACAACAAACTTTTACAAACACTCATTCGTTTATTAACTTCTTTAAACATCGATTTTATGATGAAGTAGTTAGCCTAGTGGTTAACGCTATGGATCGCCAATCCGGAGACGGTGGGTTCGATTCCCGTTCCAGTCGGGGAAAATAATAGAAATACACTAGAACTCCAATGGCGCTATAGCCACTTTCTCTATTTAATTATTTTAATAATTTTAATTGTAATAAATGACTTTTTTCAAGTGTCCATCTTGTAGAGGATCTTTTGTTTTGGTAAACAAAAATTATTTGACACTTCTAGTACCGCTAGTGACGCCGTGAGGACGTGGCACACTAGATGTTAATCACACGAATAGTCGCGACATTGGACTTCTGTGGCTAGTTATTCTAATGGGAAAATTTAGGGCTTAGTGTATCATTGTACTTGCCTCACAATATACAAATTCATGCAATGGCAGGTAAAGAAAGCCCTTCAATTAATAACCGTGGAAGTGCTCAAAGAACACTAAGTTGAAGCGAGGCAGGCCAAGTCCCAATGGGGACGTAAAGCCATAAAGAAGAAGAAGATGATGATAATGAAGTAGAGTAATCAACATCAGGCCATGATGCTCGGTTCAAATGATGAATTTTGGGATTTTGTGCAATATAAAGTCTGGGCTTCAATGAGAAAAATTCGTTTGCGAGTACTGGTCTTGCTCCTGGACATTTGAGATGGGACCAAAAAGGTTTTCAGGAAGTTCTCAGAGAGAAGAGGTTACCAAAGGGCTTCAAGGGCGTCCCGGGATGTGGTTACCTGCAATTTCAGAAGCCGTTTGAGGGCGTTCCGAGAGATTTCGTTGACGTTTTAATAGTATTGCGGGGGTTCCAGAAGCATTTCAAGGCAATGAAAGAGTGCCAGAGGATTTTAGAAACGTTTTGAGGGCGGTCCAAAGGAATATAAGAGGTGTTCGATAACATTTCAGGGGCTCTTCAAGGGGTTTTCAAAGGCGTTTTGTGGGGTTTCTGGAGCGTTTTAAATGTATTCCAAGGGTTTCACAGGCATTTCGAATTGATTACGGAAATTTCAAGGGCGTTAAGTGGGAGGCTTCAGGGACGTTTCAGGGCATTTCAGGGGTGCTTCAAGTGGTTTTCAGGGGTGTTTCAGGGCGTTTAAATGGAATTATAAAGGTTTCAGGGGCGTTTCGAGGCATTTCAGGGGCGCTTCAAGGCATATTAGGGTAGTTTCATGTGTATTTCTGGAGGTGTCTCAGGAGCCTTTTTAGGTCCTCTCAAGGAATTCCCGAGAAGGTTCGAAGCGTTTCAGAGGGTTTCTGAGGGTCTCAAAAGCCTTTCAAGCGGTATTTCGAAGAAATTACAGGGATTTTGGAGACGTCTAAAAACTATTACAGCCTTCAGGAGCGTTCCAAGAGGTTTAAAGGGCTATTTAGGAGGACTCAGGAGCCTTTAACCCTTTGGAGCCGGAAGGGTCATATATGAACACAACATAGAAATGGCTGTATAAATTCACACATTCAATAAAACAGAATACTGTCTTCGGGTTTTTTTTGCAAATTGAGCCTTCTATTAGGGAAACATGGGAATATTTGTATTTGAGACTTTATTGACAACCTAGAATATCCTGAACACCATGAAGTTTGTAGAAACGAAATAATTCACTTATCAGTTGTTTTAAATTTCGAATATAGGTTATGTTCATATGTATTCAATTACCCTTCGTCAAGGATATCAAAAGGTGTTTTATATTCGGGATGTTCTAGGTGTTCCAAACTATCCTAGAGTAAAGTCCTTCAAATCTACAAGAATAATTATATGTATTTTCGTCATTAATAATAGCATTGCATCATCTACACTACAGAGATATTTCAAGTTAGTCAAACTACCTTGGAGTTCAGAACTTCAGGTCTACACTCGAGACAGCAGCCATATCTGCTATATTGAGTAACGTTGCATAACCTAACCACTCGTGGTTACTGGACCAACGTAAAATCTACTAGAAACTTTAATAAACCTTTGGGACATTCAAGTTCACCTAAACTCCCCTAAGTCCTAAATCCTTATATGTGTTTTCACCATGAATAGTAGCATTGCATAATCTGCTGGGTCCGTGAAGCTCTGCAAATTTCAAATGTCATTTAGAGACACCATAAGAATATTCCAGGTCAGCCAATCCATCTTGGAGTTCAGAACTTCAGGTCTACACTCGTTACTGCAGCCATATCTGATATACTTAGTAACGTTGTATATTTAACTGTGGTTATTGACCCATCTGAAGTCTACTTGATATTAATGTAAACCTTTGGGATATTCAAGGTCGTCCTATAATAAAGTCCTTCAAATTTACAAGAATAACTGGACACGCTAGATGGCGAATCGTAGCTTTGTATAATGAAAAAAGTTACCGTTACACTCGTAGGCTTTAGGATGTAAAGTCAAGAAGAGTTTGGACGGTCTAGGATATCCTGACTGATTTGATACTGTCTAACGAACTTTCAGACGAATCACAGAACTTGATAGATTACAAATCGTAGTTTTGTGTAATAAAAGAAGTTACCGTTTCACCCGTAGACTTTAGGATCTAAACTCAAGAACAGTTTAGATGATGTAGAATAAACCAATTGATCTGATACTGTCTAATGAATTTTCAGAAGACTTACTGGACATGATAGATTACAAATCGTACCATTGTGTAATAAAAGAAGTTACCGTTCCACCCGTAGAATTTCAGATCTTAACTCAAGAACAGTTTGGATGTTCTAGAATATCCCGACTGATCTGATGCTGTCTATTGAACTTTCACAAGACTTACTGAACATGACAGATATAAAATCGTAGCATTGTTTAATGAAAGAAGTTACCGTTACACCTGTAAACTTTAGGATCTAAACTCAAGAATATTTTGGATGACCCAAGATATCTCGACTGATCTGATACTTTCTATTGAACTTTCAGAAGGCTTACTGGTAGCTTTGTATAATGAAAGAAGTTACCGTTACACCCGCAGAGTTAAGGATCTAAACTCAAGAACAGTTTGGATGACCTAGGACACTCAGAAAAAAAGTTCTGCATCATTTTCTACCCTTTTTATGCTGTTGAGAACCAAAACTACAGAAATACGTAGAAAAATCTCTATTAGCACGCTTGGAAAATTTCCGGCTTCAAAGGGTTAGAGGGTTACAAGAGGTCAGAGTGGCTATTCAAGACATTTCAGAAGTGTTTCAAAGAGTTTCAGGAAATTCTATAGGTTTTCAGGAACCTTTTCAGCAGTGCCGGATTTGGGCTTCGGGGGGCCCGGGGCAAACTTTATAAAGTGGGCCCCCAAAAGCAAGATTTTGAAGATTTTTAAACTTTTTGTTTTCAATGTTGTGTATTATTTGTATTTTAATATTTTTAATGTTTTTTTTTGCGATTCAGGAAAAAAAACTAAGTCACACAACTATTTTGTTCAATCAAATTATTATTTTATCATTTATTTTGCATTATTTTCAAGGATATAGTATTATTGTAGGAAATATTAAGGCCAAATGTTACTTATATACCGATGTCCTATCCTACTTTTAACAATGCAATTCTCAAAAATGACGTCATATTATTCAAATAAAGAAAAAAATACGAACTTTTATTATAAGATTTTTACTAGATCATCAAATTCAGCTAGCATTCAAATTTACAGCGTAAACGTCATCTTATTCAGATAGGTATAACATATATTTAAAACATTCATTCGAATTCATAAGATTTATTCAAATTCTAGAACTTAGCGTTCATTTTAATACCTAGGAATGTGGAGAAGTTTTCATTAGGATTGATTCTGCGAGTATTTTAAGATTCTGATTGAACAAAGTTAGTACGCCAGGGAGCAACTTTGACAATAAATTCTAAAAATATGACAGTGAAACAGATGTTTAAAACCACTGTTCCGAGATGTTTCTTGAAACTAGATTTTCAGAACAAACCCAAATTTTCCAGGTACATTTCCAGGAATCATTATCTTCTATTTCCCATGATAAAATCTGTCCTCAATGAACTTGTGCAGATGGATATTAAGTAGTTGTTTTCAGAATATGATCGTATAAACAACAGACTGATGTACAAGTATTATTTAAGATCTTTTAACGCACTCTGCTTAGAGACGCTTTTGTGCAGTAATTTTAACAAAAATAAGTTTTGCTTCTGATCTCAACAAGAATTTTCAAGGGGTTTTGGAAAAATTCGCATATACCAAATTAAAACAAAAACTTTGTTTTACTAAATTGTTGAATACTGTAATATATCTCTAGAGCTTAATTTTCTGCAATCAAGCAGCCTAAAAACAATTGAATTGTTAAGCAATTGAAATATTGATATTCAGTTTAATCAAAAGATCAAAATTTAATTGTTTCAAAACATAAACTGACAAAACAGTTTTATGACTTTAGATTTGCAGCTCATACCGAAAAAAAAGAAATCCCGCAAAAACTTTGATTCCAATCTGCAAATAGTTCCAATGCTTCAAAATTATGAAATTTTGGATTTCGAATTCAGATTATAAACAATCTGGATACCCTTAAAGAACCCAATTATAACAACTCTAGGACATACAATTAAATATAATCGTCTTTGGTGTGCATTTTTATGGATTCGTTGAACAAAATATATAGTGCTTATGGATTCTTGGGGGGCCCCCTTAATCGGGGAGCCCGGGGCACTTACCCCCTTTGCCCCCCCCTTAAATCCGGGCCTGCTTTTCAGTGCGTTTCGAGACGTTTCAGGTACGTTTTATACAATTTCAGTAGCGCTTCATGAGGCTTAAGAGTGGTTTCAGAATTTCTAAAGGCGTCCGGGGGAGTTATGGGGCGTGAAACTAGCATGTACCACTCTGAAACACCCGGACACTTCCTGGAACGCCCTTATGACCCCTTGGAATCACCTGAAACCCCCGGGGATCTCCTAAGAAGCCCATGATACTCCTAGTACACCCCTTGAGACCTCTGAAACTCACTGAAACCCCTTGTTACCTTAAGCTCATTAAGACCCCTTGAACCGACCCTGAGACGCTCTGTAACCCCCGGGGAACCCCTGGAACGCTTCTGGAACCACCTTCAGCCTTCTGGAAACCCCTACAGCACTCTGACTCGTGGAACTCCCTAAAGATGTCCCTGGAACCCCATTTGACTTGCTGAAAATTTCCTGAGTTCCCCTAAAACTTCCCTGAGAACTCCTAAAACTCCTCTGAAACCACATGGAATGCCCCTGATATCTCCTGAAGCGCTCCAGAGACCCCTTGAATCTCACCAGAAAGGCCCTGAGACCCCCTGAAACGCTCTTGAGACC
Source organism: Aedes albopictus (assembly GCF_035046485.1). NCBI lineage: Eukaryota > Metazoa > Arthropoda > Insecta > Diptera > Culicidae > Aedes > Aedes albopictus. Next base: position 287,389,534 of record NC_085136.1, on the reverse strand, counting down.
ATCAGATATCCCTTCAGATACGCCCCTGGAATCCGCAGAAAAACTTCTTAGAGCCACTGAAGCGCCCCTGTTATCTCCTAAAACGCCCCACAGGAATGCTTCTGAGACTTCCTGAAGCCACAGCTGTGAAGGCGTTGGTATTCAGAATGACCCATCTGAGGGTGACGGGTTCGATTACCGATCGATCCAGGAACTTTTCGTACCTAATGGAGATTTCCTTACCTTCTTTTGGTATAGAGTGTCTTCGTGCCTGCCACACGAAAACACATGTAAAACGGTCATTGGCAGAGGAAGCTCTCAGCCAATAACTGTAGAAGTTCTCGTAGAACGCTAAGCTGTGAAGCAGGCTTTGTCGCTGGATAATTTCAATTCTTTCCATGATTTCAAAAACCTTTTCTCCACCTACTTGAACCGGATGAGATTCTGCCGGTGACAGCTTTGCGTAGGGGTACCCACCCCCCAGATTCCACATGGTACATACACACATATCGCGGTGTGTCGGTCGGTCGGTCAGGCTTTGGACAGGGCAGGACCAACCGGAGTAAACCCGTTTGCTGAATGGCTACAAAACGGCTCGTAATGACATGCCATTAGAGTTAATGATACAACGGTGAGATAATCCTATTATGGCTAACCGCTCAGGTGAGAGATACGAACGACGACGACGACGACGACGGTGGAACAATATACCCTATTACAACAGGCCTCCGGGGATCATTGTTGGTTGGTAGGAAGGTCACCGTGCACGCTCGATGGGGTTCAACTTTGGTTGCGGAGACCCCGGGTAGATGGGTGGTCGGGTATTATGTGGGCACGCTGTGAATTCCGAGAATTACTGCTCAATAGTGGGAGGTGGGAGGGATAAGGGAGAAAAGCAATCGAAGACCACCACCGCTTGTAATACACATCAGTGTTAATTAGTCAAGTTATCGGTCGTTGTCGAGCTGGACGGCTTTGGAACCGACTTTGTATAGCACTGAGTGGGTAAGTCTCCTTCAACCGTGGGGACAAGATGAATAGATTTGTGTAGCAACCTGTGGTTGCTTTGCATGCATGAAAGTTGTTAACTCACTGGAAAGCCAGTTGTTATTGCAGGGATAGTAGGTGTTGCGACCCACTGTGCCGCATCGCTCTCCAATATCTTCTAACCGTACCCCCTAACGAGAACCCAGCGTGCGCCCATGAAAGTGAGATGAGTGATGGATGACAGCGATAAGGTTGATAAGGGAGATGATAAATAGATAAAGTAACGAAAATCAAAAGTCATTGTTACGTAACTGAATTACATGCTCATGCAGCAAAGTTGAGATATTTAATCCTAAATTATTAGTGGTAAATTGACATGCAAATTATTATATTTATCGCTAAAAGCAAGTAAGGATCATGTGAAGTAACTTAAAACTAAATTTGTTCCTAATTAGTATACTTATTACTAGATTTCATGCAGTTTATCCTACGCTCGATAGTTAACCCTACTTCGTACAATCATTATTTGGAACTACAGGTAAAAGTGAATTTATATAGTCAAGTAGTTACTCTATAGAGCTCTTACTTTAGACCCGGCAGCCGTATCTATAGAGAATATTGAGGAATAAGATTCTCGAAATAATTGGATCTTGAGCGGATGAGGTGTGACTAAAACGTAAGTCTCTGTTGAGATAGTTTGGCTATAAGCATAATACGTAAATTATGACATGATTTTTAGGATATTAGAATACCCTCAATAAAGGTTATTGGAGATCTTGGAAAACGCACTCTCATTCCGCTGACGAAACAACAATTTCTAATATCGTTTTACGGCGGTTGGCGGTGCCTGCGAGGTCGTTTAATTGTTGATAGCTGCTGCCACGGCTGTGTACGTATTCGGCATCCCGGTGCGGGTATCATTACGAAGAGCACTGCAATCGTCACTGCAGAGGGATGTCCGAGGTAAACGGAAAAACAGCAGGTAAGACAGGTGACAACTGTGATGGAAAATCCGGAGATCAACTCCCGAAAGATACCGAAATCCCCCCACCTAACCCCTCTTGCTCGTATACCAAACCTCCCCTCGATAAGCATGACCCAAAGACCGTAATCGCGTACGAACCGAATAGTTGTCGGACCTGCTACAAGGCCGATAACAGCCTTATGGTCCAGTGTGATTCGTGTGACGATTGGCATCATTTCGTGTGTGTAGGAGTGACCCAGGAGGTCGAACAGAATAGCTGGAATTGCTGTAAATGCGTAACCGCGGCGGCGAACCAGAAGAAATCGAGCTCGAAATTGGAATCTCTGAAGACGAAGAAGGCCAAGAAAGTCAGCACGAAGGCGAAGGAGAAGAAGTCGTACAAACCGGCGGCTAGGCGTTCCGGGGACAAGAAGAAGGCGAAGAAGACGGACGAGGTGACTGCGGGTGTCAAACAGCGAAGTCAGGCGGGTGAGCAAGATGTTGGAGCGATGCAAACTAGCCAAAAGCTGGAGGTCGTTTCAAGATCGGTGAAGGAGACGACGGCGAACGGAAGAAAGGATGCGAAATCAGTGAAATCAACATCGTCGCGAAGGTCGGAGCGAATGGTGCTGGAAGTGCAGTTGAAGAAACTGGAAGCGGAAGAGACTCTAATGGAAGAGGAAATGAAGCGGAAGCGGGAATTGCTGCAGAAGAAGTTCAGTTTGCTTGAGGAAATTGCCGAAGCTGAGTCGCGCCGAAGTGTTCGTTCTAGTGTTGCCGGTGATCAGCAAGACCCAGCGGAGAAGGTGTCGTCATGGTTGAAGGACCAAAGGACGGACGAAAGCTCGCGATCCAGCAGTGCAGGGTCGTCAAGCAGCGAGGAAACGAGCAGCGATGAAGAAACCAGCGAAGCAGATTCGTCCACAGAGTCGTCGGAGGATGAAAACGAGGACAGCACAGAACGGTTCAAGCCAAATAAGCAGTCAACTCCTAAAAGTTCGAAACGACCCAAACCAACATCGGAGATTCGTGATAGATCATCAGCAGAGCGTGCGGGACTCACACCGGAACAGATAGCTGCCCGGCAAGTCGTTTCACGAGATCTGCCCAGATTCAGCGGAAATCCTGAGGAGTGGCCGATGTTCTTGTCAACATACGAGAGTACAACGAGAATGTGCGGCTATAGGGATGAGGAGAACATGATCCGGTTGCGGAATTGCTTGAAAGACGATGCTCTCAACACTGTCCGCAGTTTCCTCATGCTTCCCTCCACGGTTCCGAAGGCAATTAGTGCGCTGAAGCTACGTTTTGGACAGCCTCAAGCTATCATCAACACATTGAGAGCGAAGGTACTTGGAATGCCGTCTATCAAGGCCGACGCGATGGACAAACTGATCGAACATGCGTTGGCGGTGCAGAATTTGTGCAGCACAATCGACGCCTGCGGAAGGAAGGAGTACAAGCGGGACGTGACTCTGCTGAACGAGCTCGTCGGAAAGCTGCCACCTTCTCTCAAACTCGATTGGGCGAGGCATCAGAGGACGTTGAAGAAGATCAACTTGTTCACCTACAGCAAATGGATCTATTCTGTAGCCGAGGATGCCTGCTTGGTTTGCGGAACCCAACCGACGGAGAAGAACCAGGAACTTCACAGCAAGCCGAAAAGCAAGGCGTTTTTGAATACTCATTCCAACTATTCGTCTTCAGAAGTTTCAAAACAGAAGCCATCGGAGTTCCAGAGTCGAAACAGCCAGCCGGAAAGAAAGTATAGCGAGGCCGGCGCTACCAAATGTTGTGCAGTCTGTAAGGGAAGTTGCAAGAACGCTGGAAAGTGTCCAAGATTTTTGGAATTATCGTATGAAGCGAGATGGGCGACTGTACGTGAACTTCGAATGTGCCGCAGGTGCCTCAGACCACATGGTGGAAAGTGCGACGCTAAGCCTTGTGGGAAGAATAATTGCACCTTCAAACACCATGAACTGCTCCATAAGGACCTCACCGCTACAGGGCCCAGCAACAATACGAGTCGGCCAACGCAAGAAGAAACAAATGTAAACACTCATCTGTCGAGCTCCGGAGTAAGAATGTTCCGCTATCTACCGGTTACGTTGTTCGGGGCCAAGAAACAGATCGAATGCTATGCATTTCTGGACGATGGTTCGGAGTTAACGTTGATGGACCAAGGATTAGCAGAGGATTTGGAAGTAGCAGGTAAATCTGCACCACTCTGCCTGAAGTGGACCGGTGGAACTCATCGTTTCGAAGCGGAATCTCTGAGCGTTGATGTTGTCCTAAGCGGGCAAACCGGTAGAAAGTATACGCTAAATGACGTACGTACAGTTGGAGATTTGCAGTTGCCGGCCCAGTCTCTCGACGTGGATATCCTGAGGGAAAACTTCCCGTATCTTCGTGACCTTCCGATCGCTTCCTATAAGAACGCTCGTCCACGAATTCTGATAGGGGTGAAACATGCCAGAGTGGCACTCGTACGCAACAGTCGTGAGGGCAAGGAAGGAGAACCAATCGCCGTTAAGACGCTCCTTGGGTGGACGATATACGGTAGCTGCCGCCGCCCCGACTCAAGCAATGTGGTGCATCGAACTTACCACATTTGCGAGTGCAGCTCGCGCGCTGATGCAGATTTGCATCGTGACGTGAAGAATTTCTTCAGCCTGGAAGCTCTGGGAATCTCAAAGCTGGAGAAGAACTGCGTGTCAAGTGAGAATGAACGTGCCCAAGCTCTATTGCGGTCGTTGACACGCTTGGACGGAAGCCGATATGAGACGGGACTGTTATGGCGTTATGAGAAGATTCGTTTACCGGATAGCAAGCTGATGGCGTTACAGCGGTACAATTGTTTGGAGAAGCGAATGGAACGGGATCCAAAATTGGCATGTGTCCTACGCGAGAAGATCACCGATTATTTGGCTAAGGATTACATTCGAAAGCTGTCGACCGAAGAGCTTGAGGGAAAGCAGCAACGAGTGTGGTATCTGCCAATTTTCCCTGTTGTCAACCAAAACAAGCCCGGAAAGGTGCGCATAGTCTGGGACGCAGCAGCGGCTGTTCATGGTGTATCGTTGAATTCGGCGCTACTAACAGGACCAGATGAGCTTACTTCTCTGCCAGCTGTACTGTGTCAGTTTCGTAAATATCGAGTTGGAATTTGCGGCGATATCCGCGAAATGTTCCACCAAGTTCGAATGCGACCGGTGGACCAACATTGTCAGCGATTTTTCTGGCGGGACAGCGCTAACGAGGAGCCAAGCACTTACGTTATGAAAGTTATGACTTTCGGTGCTTGCTGTTCTCCAAGTACCGCTCAGTTCGTGAAGAACCAAAACGCGGAAAGATTCCAAGGGCAGCACCCGGCAGCAGTCGAAGCAATTATCAAAAAACATTATGTGGATGACATGCTGGCAAGTGAAGAGACGGAAGAAGCTGCCATCGAGCTAGCGAAGTCAGTACGGTATGTTCACGCGGAAGGAGGGTTTCAAATAAGAAACTGGATATCAAATTCTCAGCGAGTTCTGGCAGCGTTGCAAGACGGAGGAGTTCCGCAGAAGAACCTGGATTTGGCAGCGGAGATGGGGACAGAGAAGGTGTTAGGAATGTGGTGGGACACGGCGAAGGACTGCTTCACTTTCAAGATGTCTAAGACTCGTTTCGACGAAGCGCTGCTGAATGGAACGCGTCGACCAACAAAGAATGAGGTACTCCGTGTTCTGATGACAGTTTTCGATCCATTAGGACTCATATCAAACTACCTTATGCTCCTAAAAATCGTTCTTCAAGAAGTCTGGCGCTCTGGAGTTCAGTGGGGACAGCTGATTAAGGACAAGCAGTTCGAGGCGTGGATAGCTTGGATAAAACTTCTTCCACTACTGGAGGAAGTTAGTCTACCGCGTTGCTATCGTCAAGTAACGTCAGCTAGCCAAGATACGGACGTACAATTGCACGTGTTTGTAGACGCTAGCGAGAATGGTATGGCTGCCGCCGTGTATCTGCGCTTCGAAGAAGCAGGAAAAACGGAATGCACCTTGGTTTGTGCCAAGACCCGAGTTGCGCCGCTGAAATACCTTTCCATCCCTCGATTGGAGCTCACAGCAGCAGTAATTGGAACGAGACTGGCTAACAGCATGGTCCCAGAGTTATCATTGCCGATATCCAAACGTTTCTTCTGGTCGGACTCGAGAAATGTTCTATGCTGGTTGCAGTCGGATCATCGTAGGTACAGCCCATTCGTAGCAGTACGTGTCAGCGAGATTTTGGAATCTACGGAAGACTATGAATGGAGATGGGTTCCTTCCAAACTTAACGTGGCGGACGACGGGACTAAGTGGCAGCGACAACCGGATTTGACCCCAACTAGCAGATGGTTCAGAGGTCCGGAATATCTGTGGCAGCCGGAAGAATTCTGGCCCCCAGTTGCGCATAAAGGTGACGCCACAGACGAGGAACTCCGACCCAGCGTTCTATTGCATTACAACGCATCCGAGCCACCGATTCCCGCCATCAACTTTTCAAGCTGGAACCGTCTTTTGCGTGTAACAGGTTACGTGAAACGCTTTGTATCCAACTGCCGGCGTCGTGTAAGGAAGACTACTATCGTTTCAGGACCATTGTCCAGTGAAGAGTTACAACAAGCGGAAATTCACCAGATCCTAACAGCGCAGTACGACATATATGCAGATGAAATGGAGCTCCTGAAGTTAAGCCGAAACCAAAATCAACTGGCTCGTCAAATCCCGAAGAGCAGTGTCCTCTACAAACTTAGTCCGTTCCTGGATGCAATGGGCGTTCTGAGGATGAAAGGACGAGTCGACGCTTGCGAATTTCTACTGGAAGATGCTAAGAATCCCGTTATCTTGCCACGAGACCATCCTGTTACACGATTGGTTCTCATACACTACCACGAAAAATTCCATCACAGAAACCAAAAAACCGTCCTGAACGAGGTTCGACAGCGCTTTTGCATCTCGCGTTTGCGAGTAGCCCTCAAGAAAATTAGAAGCGGCTGTCAGCGATGCAAAAACCGAGACGCAGTTCCAAAACCACCGGAAATGGCAGATCTCCCGCTGGGTAGATTGGCTGCTTATACTCGTCCTTTCTCTCATGTGGGAGTAGATTACTTCGGTCCAATTGAGGTCACTTTGGGAAGAAGGGTCGAGAAGAGGTGGGGGGTCTTATTAACCTGTCTTACTGTCCGGGCTGTCCATTTGGAGGTCGCCCACTCCTTGAGCACTAGTTCGTGCATCATGGCACTCCGGAACTTCATTGTTCGACGAGGGACTCCGGTATCGTTCTATAGCGATAGGGGTTCAAACTTTATTGGAGCGGATAGAGAGTTGCGAGAAGCACTTCAGTCCGTAGATCAGGAGACGATCACGCAAGAGTTCACCAGCCCACAGACGTCTTGGTGTTTCAACCCGCCTGCTTCACCGCACATGGGTGGTAGCTGGGAACGATTGATCCAAAGTGTGAAGAAGAATTTAGGAGAGATCGTTGGAAGCAGGCGTCCCAGTGATGAAGAACTACGCAACGCGCTCATCGAAGTCGAGGGAGTGCTGAATGCTCGGCCGCTGACAGACATTCCAGTGGACGACGAATCTGCGCCGGCCCTTACGCCAAATCATTTTTTACTCGGATCATCGGATGGGTCAAAACCGTTGACATTGTGCAGCGATAGCGCAGAGGTTAGGCGGCACGGTCATGAGCTTTCTCAGGTAATGGCTAATCGCTTCTGGCAACGATGGCTACAGGAGTACCTTCCTGAAATCACTAGACGCACTAAATGGTATCAGAAGGTGAAGGCGATTGAAGTCGGGGACATAGTGGTAATTACAGATCCAGAACACCCAAGGAACTGCTGGCCGAAGGGCCGCGTAATCGGGACAGTCAACCGGAACGGACAAGTGCGGAGAGCCACGGTGCAGACGGCGAAGGGGATCTACGAAAGACCAGCCGTTAAGTTAGCGGTTCTCGACGTGAAGAGCGTAGCGGAGTAAGCCACTTGGAGTTGGCATACTGGGGGGGACTGTTGCGACCCACTGTGCCGCATCGCTCTCCAATATCTTCTAACCGTACCCCCTAACGAGAACCCAGCGTGCGCCCATGAAAGTGAGATGAGTGATGGATGACAGCGATAAGGTTGATAAGGGAGATGATAAATAGATAAAGTAACGAAAATCAAAAGTCATTGTTACGTAACTGAATTACATGCTCATGCAGCAAAGTTGAGATATTTAATCCTAAATTATTAGTGGTAAATTGACATGCAAATTATTATATTTATCGCTAAAAGCAAGTAAGGATCATGTGAAGTAACTTAAAACTAAATTTGTTCCTAATTAGTATACTTATTACTAGATTTCATGCAGTTTATCCTACGCTCGATAGTTAACCCTACTTCGTACAATCATTATTTGGAACTACAGGTAAAAGTGAATTTATATAGTCAAGTAGTTACTCTATAGAGCTCTTACTTTAGACCCGGCAGCCGTATCTATAGAGAATATTGAGGAATAAGATTCTCGAAATAATTGGATCTTGAGCGGATGAGGTGTGACTAAAACGTAAGTCTCTGTTGAGATAGTTTGGCTATAAGCATAATACGTAAATTATGACATGATTTTTAGGATATTAGAATACCCTCAATAAAGGTTATTGGAGATCTTGGAAAACGCACTCTCATTCCGCTGACGAAACAACAGTAGGTGTGAATTAGCAATTGCATTTTAGTCATGAGACAGATAAGCACTATTTGTATATTTACTAAGCAGTTTGTCATTTCAAGTGACGGATTCTTACTATACTACTTTCAGTTCTGAGCACGCATGGTTGTGCAGAGGGCTGAATAGAAAGATCTCCATCTCGGGAGATTGCCCGCCATGGCCTTGACCTGTGGCCAGGTTAAATTTCTGTCGACTTCCTTTATGTTTTTGTTGATGTTGCGCCACCATGAGGCATTGGGTCTGCTTCTACTGCGATGTCCTGCTGGGTTCCAATCTTACAGCTTACAGATTTTGTTCCCGCCCATGCGTAGAGTGTGGCATTGAGTTCTATGGGAGTTTCAGAAAGGTTTCGGAGAGAGTTTCAGGTGGGTTCCGAATGGGTTTCTGGATGGGTTTCCAGAGGACTTTCAAGGAAACCTCATAAGTTTTCAGAGGGGTTTCAAGGCATTTCAGGGTTTCGGATTACATCGGTGAAATATCCCCTTCCCTGGAATAGCCATGAAAACACTCGAACGCTCCTGAAATCCTCTTAAACCCGCTGAAATTCCTTGGAACGCGCTCACACCGCTTGAAATACAGGGGTAGTAACACCATGGAGTGCCTCTGAAACCTGATGGTTAAAGTACCGAGAACCTGGGATCGAATCCCACTCGCGACAAACTCTCAAAATATGAGTTCTTCGTTCGGAAGGAAAGTGAAACGTGAGCCCTGAGATGAACTTGCCCTGGGTTAAAGATTTCGTTTAAAAGGATTACAATAAAATTATCTGGAACCTCGTGGAAGACCCTTGAAACCGATTGAAATCCCCTAGAACGATCCTGAAATCCCCAGAAAACCACCGGAACAACCCCTGACACTCTTTAAAACGACCCTGAAACGCCATGGAAACCCCATGAAGTCTCATGGAACGCCCTCAAAATCCCCGAGATTCTCCTGAGGTCATAAAACTCCTTGGAATGGCCCAGAGTTCCTTAAACGCCCTGGTACATTTCTGAAACGCCCTGGAACACCTCTAGAAAGCCCATGGGCCTTTTGAAACGCTTAGGAATATCCCTGAAATTCCTTACAACGCCCTTGTAACGCTTCTGAAACCCACTGCAACATTATGAGACCCACTTCAACTGAAATTCCACGAAATGGCCCTAAAGCAACCTGAACTTTTTGAAACACCCTGCTGGTGTAGGGACTGGATGAGTGACGCACTAACACAAGCGCAGGAAGAAAGGAGATACGCCCTGACCAAAGGAGGACCTTGATTAAGGAGGTGCGCAGACGTTGTTGGTGGCAGCTGCGACTAGGAAGCGGAGACTCTGGATTCTTGCGGTTACCTGTATCAGAGGATGTAGTAAAGGAAACAATCGAAAATGTGGCCGACGGTGGATACTACACCTGGAACACCATCAATGCCTCGTGAAAACTCACGGAACGCTCACGAAACTCCATGAAATGCCCATTTGAAACTTCATGGAACGTATTTAAAACACCCCTGGGACCCTATGAAACCCTTCAGGAACACCCGTGAAACCATCTGGAACCACCTGGAACATCCTGTAGTGCCCCTGAAATCCCCTGGAACATCCCTAGGACGCCTCTAAAACCCCATTTAAATCCCTGTGGAACACACACAAAACTCTATGGAACACCCATGAAACTTCCTGGAACACATCTGGAACAGCATTACTCCTTAAAACTTCCTTGAACCGCTTGGAACGCTCATGAAACTCCAACTTAATGATCCGTCCCCTATAAAGTCCATGTAATACCCCTGGAATACTCGTAGAACCATCTGGAAACTCCTGGATAACCTATGATGTATGACTAAATTTGAAAACAAATCTAACAGTTTAGGTAATGCCGCTGTTCAACAATTGGATCATGGATGCTTGATGGGAATGTGATTAAAAAACAATGATTTATCCAATAAAATGACAATGAAAACGTAATTAAAAAAAATCTGAACTGTAAAGAACATCCTTACAGTTCCTGTAACTGTGGTGTGACCTTGACCATTTCGTCAAATGATTTCTCCAGGATTTTTTTTTTGCAGGGTATCTCCTGGAATCTCCTCAAATTTCTCCTGAATTCCTAAACGATTACGCTAGGAATTCCCGCAGATATTCCATCAAGGATTTCAGGAGTTTTCCAGGAGTTCTCCAAAAGACTCTTCCAAGATTTCTTTAAAGCTTGTACTAGAAATTCCTTATAGAGTTTTGCTAAAAGTTTTTTCCAAAGGTTCCTTCAGCAATTTCTCTAAGTATTATCCAAAAAAAATCCTAAATGGATTGCGCAAATGGTTTCTAGGGAAAATTTCCTAATCATTTCTGCAGGGAAAACTTCATCGATCACTACAGTAATGCCATCATGGATTCATTCAAAAGTTTCTCCAATGAGTCTACTGCATATTTTTTCATCCAAATATTATAAAAAAAATCAGTTTTTCTTGAATTTTCCTAGGACTTCTACAAATATTATGACAGAAACATCTCAAAGCATTCCACAGTGGGAAAAAATAGGTATAAAACGCGAATAAATTCAATATCTCTGCTCGGAGTGGATGGATTCAAATGAATTTTTGACACAAACTGCAAAAATCTCTACAGTTTCAGATAAGGAGGGTGTCATTCACCACACGATGTTGGAAATCAGTGAATTTGGCTCGTTTTACCCCACTCTCTCTATCATTCGCCTTTTTGAGAAAATCGTCATCTATTCCTGACTGACGCGCAAAATAAATTACTTATTAAACTCGTATTTGTGTAAAAACTTCCATAGTATCTGCAATTTAACAGAGGGTTGGTCCTGCTCTTATCGATTGCGTTCCACTCCGGGCGGAGATACATGTGGAATTTCAAAGAAATAGGGGACATCGGGGTTATTTGAAGATATTTCAATTTTTAAAGCCGTGCGGTAAGCCAAATCAGCTCCATTCGATACCACGGAAGTTTTTACACAATCACGACTTAAAAAAAATCATTTATTTTGCACTTCAGAAATTTTCGAAAAAGGTGAAAAAGAGAGAGAGTGGGGTAAAACGAGCTAAATACATTGACTTCCAGCATCGTGCGGCGAATGACACATTCCTTATCTGAAACTATAGAGAATTTTACAGTTTGTGTTAAAAATTCATTCAAATCCATTCACTCCGAGCAGAGATATTGAATTTATTCGCGTTTTATAGCTATTTTTTCCCATTGTGCATTCATCCAAGGGTTCTCAAGAAATTCCTCCGTGTGCTCTTCTATTTTTTCGAAGGAATTTGTAAGAATTCCTTTGGAATTTTCCCAAGCATTCCATCTAGGATTCCTTCGGGCACATTTCTAATGATTCCTTCAGCAATTCACTTGCCAATTTATATAACAATATGTCCTAGAATTCCGTCACCAATTTAAGAAAGAGATTAGTTACAGATTCTCGTAGTTTTTTTTTCTTCCAAGGCTTCTATAGAAATGCCTTATGTATTTTTTTTTTTCAGAAAATACCCCCAAAAAATTCTCTTGAGATTTTTTAAGATTTTTCCAAACAAACAATTTTTCAATAACTATCAAGGGAATATTTGCTCCCAGGAGAGATCACAGCAGGCTGCGCGCGCGGGTGGTTGAGTTTTTGGTCTGCTGTCAAGTTTTTTCCGCTTCCGTGTGATTTTAGATTCGGTCGAATATAGTGTAATGTGTGAGTGATTTCGTGAGAAAAATATGAATGCTGCATTGAGTTTTGATTGCGGAACCGTATAAGAAATCTTTCGGTGAAGATTCTAGTTTGATTCGTTTGGCGGGAAAAAGTGAAAAGCAAGATAGAGTTTGAAGTGTTCTGAATTTAGTGCGACGGTTGGGATAGGAGGCTTTCACTAGAGATGCAGGAAGGCTAGTGGTTAAAATTCAAGATCGCTGGGCAGCGAGTTATTCTAAGAAAGTTGGTGAGATATTCCAGTTTGAGAATACGACTGGTGGTTCTTGTGAGGTGAATTCTTAGAGAGGAGTGGTTTTAGAGCGGATTTGTTTTGACATCGTGATGGTGATGAATAGTCTCGGCGCCCAGAGAAGCAGAGCGGCGTTCGGCGTCGGTTGATCACCGACCAACTTCATCACGCGACGTGGGATCCCAAAGCTGGTGAGAGAGTTCTAATTATTATTTTATTTCTTTGCGTATGCCACATTTACTTTGTAAGGCAGTCAGGAAGTTCATTTGAAGCATGACACATAAAATTATTTTATTTTAGTTTCCGGATCCCGAGAGGGTTTCCCTCATTTTATCCTTAAGCAACATAAGAAGGTAAATGATTTCTTGATCATTGAGGTACATTATGTTTCACTGCTACATTGTTCGTCCGTGGTTTCTTTATTGAATGCTATTTTTTAACACCATAATAATTTACTTTTCCAGTTCTATGCCGTGTTGATTGTAGATTTCATTCCTTAAGCGGAAGAATGACGACGGTAATTTGGTGAGAACGTTTCATGCTTAGTTATTCATGCTTACATCTATTTACACAACATCTAATCGAGTCGCATAACTTAAACATACTGAATTGAAAACCATTCCCGTACCGAAATCCTATCTCCTTTCTATTTACGAGAGCGTCGGTGAGTCGCTGGCATCTCGATAAATAGATAGCATCCCTTCCCTATTTTCCCTCCCATCCACATAACGTGTTTCTTATCGTTTCAGAGAGCGAGCAATGGCGCTTAAACCTAGGCTTGTTAGCCAGGACACATGGTCCAAATGCCTGTGCCCCATCCCTGAAGCAAAAAGGCCCATGGAGTGACGCAATTTCTTAGCTATGTCACTCCCAACGTTGGTGTTTAATATACTAAACCACTTACACTTACACCAACACATCTACATAACCTACTCAAATACACTTACACAATATGAATCTTGTCGCATCACTCGCTTATAGTGATTCCCCAATCATCCCATTTCAAATATCCAACTCCTTGACACTTATGGGGGAGTCGGTGAGTCGCTGACCTCTTGTAAAGTAGGTGTCATATCATCATATCCTTTCCTATCCTCGTAACGGAGAAGATGGGCGTGGCCGGCAATGGAAGTTCTCATGTCTTTTTTACTTCAACCTCTGATTGGATAGCTGTTCCTTCCCAAATAGCATTCCATAAGCAATTAGAATAAGAGTATTAAAGATATAACATGACAACTTTCAGTATGCAATCTACGAATTACTCCGTTACCACGCAACGCAACGCAACGCAACGCAACGCAACTATCAAGGGAATATTTGCTCCCAGGGTTTACCCAAGTGTTCCTCCACAAATTCCTTAAAGATTCATACGGTTATTCTTTCAAGTATTTCTCCTAATTACACTATGCATTCCTTCAGATATTCAGGATTTTTCGGAGTTTTCTTAAAGGATGCTGCTAAAAGCTCCTAAAAAGAACTACTTAGAAGAGTTTCTCTAGAAACTTCTTCAAGGGTTTCTTCAGAAGTTTTTGGGAGGAGTTTTTTAGAAATTCCGTGAATGATTCTTCCAAAGTTTACTAATGGAATTGCATCAAGGATTGCAAAGAGAATTTTAATAATGATTTCTTCAGGAGAAAACCTTGAAGGGTTCCTTTAAATATTTTGACAGGGATTGCTAAAATCTAATTATGAAACGTCGTCAGAAAAAAATGCAAGGGTTTCTCCATAAATTTCCACAAGAGATTCTTCAGAAAATTATCTAAGTATTTTCTAGGAAATTCCTTTACATATTCCTCAAATGCCTTGAGGAATTCCTGAGGGCATTCCTTAAGGATTTTGCAAGAAAATTTATTGATAAAACCCGGAGAAAATCCCATGAATAATTCTCAAGGAATTTTTTTGAGTAATTCCTGAGGCTGAAGAAGCTTCAGGAGCAGGGGCGTACAATTTCGTTTCAATGATACACTTTCATGCAACATTTGAATGAGTCACTTCAAGTGTTTCATACATTTTTCTAATGACTCAGTCGTTAAAAAAAACTTTTCCACTCATCGTAGCACTCGGTAGTCTCCCACCCGGTCGCATTGCTTGTGCTTCACCCGTCAGAACATTAGTGTCTCACTGGTGCGCGCTAGTCTCTCAATGGTAACGGGCGCCGGTTAATTGGATTTAAGTGGTCGAATTTGTTATCGAAACATAATTATCATTCTATTGGCGTGCACCACTATTTAAAAATGTGGTTTAAATAGTGTTTTTAGCATGTTGAAGTATTTCAATGACTCATAAATGAAACGAAAATCCAAGTGTATCATCCCATGTTTCATACACACTTGTTTCTGTAGCAGCAACGAACGAGTGTGTTGCTAGGTGAGAGATGAAACATCACAGCAGTCCGTTCGCATGGGAAACGATTTGCTACAGTCGTCGTACGTCATGTTTTCCTTTCGAAATTGCACGACCCTGTTTTTGATAAAATATATCAAAATTATAATACAGTTTGATATTTTCAATTAGGGTAAAAATCAAATAGGGTACAAACTATTTTTTACTCATTTTTGGGTAATTACTTTAAGTGTGTTATTCTATTTTTAGAAAATTATAGGTCACATAAAAAAACTTTCGAGTTTATTTTAAAACTTACAAACATGAACGGGATTTGAACCACCAATCCTGCCATCGTAAATTTTCAGTCACCTTCACCAATGAGGCTATCACAGCACTTGAAGTGAAGAACGAAAGAAGCTTTACTGGTTCTACGTATTGCCAGTTTCCCTATTCCCCCATCTCTTGTTTGTTGTCTCTTACTTACCAACAGCGCTATCGCGGTGCGCAAACATGCGCACTGAAACACTTATAACAGTGGTGGCGTTCGCATGGCCCGTCGTCGGCTATTTATTTCCAAGGAACAAAGAGAACGACGAAAAAGTTGTTAGTCAACTATTTATGATTGAGCTTCATCATGGGGTGCATTTTGGCGGCGACACAGATTCTTTCCGGACGGAGATGATTTTTATTTTATGTTATGTTTTGTTCGCGCTGCGAGAACGGCGATCATACACGTACCTGATTACTTCTGCAGATGCTGTTCAGTTTTATTCTGTTTTAGATTATTTTTAGTAATGAAAAAAGATATTTATGATATAATATCAAACAATATATGGTCGAATAGTAATAGATCGAAAGAAAAAAAGTTATAATAGACAAATGCAATCATCAATTAAGCAGAATTGTCTGTATCAGAGCGTTCATGATTAACAAAAATTTTAATCATGATTAATCATTGATGATTAAAATTCCAATTTTGGTGATTATTGATTATGATTAATGATTAAAAGTGACTCTTTGATTATAAATCATGATTAATCAATCACAAAGAACTGGAAATGATTAACATATATTTATTGTTTAACATGTTCTTGAAGTCTTAAAAGTTAAAGGTAACTCTGTCCGGGAGATTTTTGAAAAAAGAATCATAAATTGTATTATTTAGAACAGCAAATTGGTTCAAATTTAAATTGGATCATATATGTTATATGATGAATCATTTTTGGTGATGAATGATTAATGATTCATTAATATTTTTTCTTATGATTATGACTACTGATTAATGATTAGATTGCAAAAACAGTGTGATTAAGATTAATGATTAATGATTAAATGAGATTTTTTGTGATTATGATTAATGATTTTGATTAATCTTAATCATTAATCATTAATCATGATTAAATTTATGATTAATCATTAACGCTCTGGTCTGTATACATAGTTGACATTTGTATTGATTAGAATTATTTAGTAGGTCACATTTGCTATCTCCACGCTCACTAACATTCATTACTTCATAATACATAGTCTGTTTGGTACTTTTTGACGTTATAATTGGAAGTTGGAATAGCAGCACTGTTAAAATGACATATAAACCCAATTTCACACTCAATCCTGAATTGCCCGTTCGATAATTTTTTTACGAAAATAGAACAGCAGAACTTTTTCGGTAGCTACGGTAATCGATTTTAGTGAGGCTCAGTACACCAACTGTCAAAAACGAGTGCAAAAGGTAAACAATTCGTTATTGATGTATTCAGCTGTTCTATTTTCGTCAAAAATTTGCCAAGCACGGTATTCAAAATTAAGTGTGTAAGTTTACTCAATTTTGAGATTAAAAAAAAACTCATGTGCAGATGTATCACTTTTTGAAGCTAAAATTTTACTTAACCTATAAGAATTGGGAATCGTAGAAAAGTGATAGGATTTTGGCACCGTAACGCGACAGGGATATTGAAAGAATGAAATAAATACTTAGATAAACATATCAATAGCTATGATGCTATATTTACCCAAAAACTCAAAATAAAGCATTGAATAAAATAAAAAATACGGAAGAGTCTGATGAAATTTCTAGAAGTTGCAATGCCTTTATTTTTACTTCATAATATGTAACAGCAGCCAATAAACTAAAGAAGGTATACTATGTAATGGTTATATCTGCGATATTTTTTCACCGATTTTGACAATATTGATCTCATTTAATCCAGATTTACTTTTTCCATCTAAAACAAATCCGACTGAACCGATCTGGTCATCGTGGGTTAAGAAAACCCCGAATTGTCATACGCGTGGAATTTTCCACAGACCAGCTGCAATAGCATATCTGCCCAGCCTAGGCCCAAAGTATTGACTTCAAAGTAATCATTACGAAGCATGTTTCACGAGAGACCATGTCTTTTCAATACGCTAACTTCAACAATGACGATATTAAAATAGTGGAGCTTAGAAGCAAAAAGGGTGTATGTTACAAAAACCCACTTTTGAGTAGATGGGCTTTAAATTTTTTTTTAGTTTTTATTAATGTGTATTTTAACTTAAATGCTAATTCTACACTCATGGGCTTTGAAGTTTTTCACCAGTTTTTCATCCCATTCAAAATGTATGGAGTTTCAATATCAACCCAATTTTCTCTGATTATTGTTTTTTTTCTAATCATCATAAAAATAATCTTTAAAATGTTCCTGAAAGCTTAGATCTGAAGATTGTTTGATATGCTCAGCTCAAACTCGACAAAATGGTCACTTACACCTCTTTGCATCTGGGCCCCTCAATAGCATAAAAACATGTTCCAGAAAATTTGGACTTTTGGGAATACCGCTTAACCCAATCGTTCTATTCGCATAACCAATCAATAAAAAAAAGATTTGTTATTCAAACGAGTCGAAGTTCACTTAAATCGGTTCAAAGTTGAAAACATATGAGTACTTTTCAGTTTTAAGGGTAGCCGGATATGCTTCCGGAATTCTACGCAATAAAAAACAAGCAAATCTGCAGCCCCTCTACAGCAATTGAATGTTTTTTCATAAATTTTTCAATTACATAGAATAAAGCTGTTTCCTTATAAGCATTTTTTGATATTTTACCTGCATACATCGACCTTTTACTCTACAAGCAATGAAAAAACGAATACATAATCAAATTTCTCATTTTTTGTTATATAGCTAAAAATTAAAATAACTTCATATTCTGATATAATTATGTTATTTTTTCAACTGATCATTTTGTTCAGTTGCAAAAATAACAAAGTTATAACAGAGTATGTTCTGATTTATTTGTAACAAAACTAGTTACAAAAGATTATAATATATTTTGTTATAATTTAGTTTGAAAAAGTAATAAACAGTTCATGTCATAACAAAATTATAACATAATTTGTTAGTCATATCACATTTAGATATAATTATGATATATTCTTGTTATGTTCATCTAGTCGGGATATTCTTTGAGGATTCTCTGAGTAGATTACTTGACAGATTCCGGAGTAAATTTCCTGAGAAAGCTCTGAGGAAATTCCTCGAAGATTTTCTGAGACATTTTCTTGAGTAATTCCTCAGGGAATTCCTTCTGTATTCCTTGAGGGAATTTAATAAAAAATCTATCAGAGAATTCCTTGAAGATTCCATGAGGAGATTTCTTTAAGATTCCCTGAGATAATTATTTCAAGATTCTTTAAAGAAAACTTTTGCGGAATGCTTGAGGGACTTCCTTGAGAATTCTCCAAGGTAATTCTTAAAGAAATTTCTGTGGAAGTTTCTTGATGATTTCCTGAGGAAGTTGAAAGTTGGGGAAATTTTATAAGAAATCTCTGAGGTTTTCTTAAATAATTTCTTGAGGATTTTTTGAGAAAAATTCCTGAAGAATCTATAAGGAACTTTTTTGAGTAATCCCTGAGGGACTTCCATGAGGATTATCCGAGGTAATTCTTAAATTAATTCCTGATGAAGTTTTTAATGATATCCTGAGGGAATTCCTTGAATATTCTCTAAGGATTTTTTTTTTATCCTTCAGGGAAGTTCTTGAAGATTCCATGAGAAAATTTCCTGAGGATTCCCTCAGGGCATTTCATAAGGATTCTGCGAGGAATCTCTAAGAGAATTTCTTGACGGCCATCTAAAAAAATTGTTTGGGAAATCCCTGAGTATTTTTTTTTTTGAGTATCCCTTAATAGAATTCCTTGTGGATTGTTCAATGAAATTTCTTTAGTAGCCACTGAGATTTGATTCTGTTCCATCCTGTTCCTTGTTCCTTCCCTGTTCCTGCGACAGTCGTACGACAACCGTTCTGTTGATAGTGACGGGACACAGATTATGTTGATACGAATTACAACAAATTCATACTAAAAAACCCGGGCTAACTTCTGCAAACATTTGATCGGAAATGTATATAACTATTCTGGAGGGTTTTTACATCTTTTTGTCTACCTAGTTTTATAAGATTTGACGCCTTCGAAATTTAGAGAAGCATTGGTTACACAATTCGACGGTACTCATAAACTAACTCATCGACACCTGTTTGCTCATTTAATAAACGAGTTAAACTTCAGTTTATTCTCGGAAAACTTGCGCGAATAAATACACAACAACCGGAAGTCAAAACCATAACTCAAAGCGACAAAACTGCTAACCGAACCCAACGCAGCCACCACATTACAGAAGAATAAATCTCATTTCCCAACGGTCGTTGATACGTCTTTCCTTTTCGTTCCGCTTCCCTAGAATTGCTATGACTTGGAGTTCGTCTAGCCAGCAGGTAGTCTTCCCGGAAGGAAGTACTGCGGCAGCGGTAGCTCACCCAATTGACCTTTTCTGAGCTTTCCATGATGACACGTTGATGACGATGACGAAGATGATGATGATGGGTGGTGGTGATCCTAGAAGAAACTGGCGGTGACTTTCCATTGGAACAATGAAAATTTTCTTCACTTCCTTTGTGGGACGATCGGCGGGGCTGGCGGACACCACCGTAGAATTTCTAAGCGCGTTTCTCATCGCATAACGCTAAGCTGTCATAGTTGGTTAGACTGTGTTTGGTCCACCACAACCTGCACGCAAGAAGCGCCAACTGGTTTGTGTTAACATTTTTTTTTCACGGGTGAAGTATTGCTTCAACTTTGAGATCAAGTAGCACGTCTTGCCAACCGCCTTCACCCACTCATCTGGTGAGCATTGTGAAAACGTGACTTAGGATGCACCATGAAGCGTGACGACGTGACGGCGCTGGTGAACCGGGAAGATGAGCACGGGGAAGTGGATATGAACAAAGGTTAAGATTTAGTTCTTTGGAAACGATGGCATTAGCTGCGGAAAAGAATGGTCCTTGAAAGTTCGATAATAACTTTTTTTATCCTACGTATTTGTATTTGTAGGGACGAAAATAGAAGGACATTGTTTGCGGTCAGGTATACAAATGGCTAGGGGTTAAGTATGCTATAGCCGCGTAGTTGCCGGCTAAGAATAGGACTACTAACCCCAATTCAAGGTGTCAAGCGACCCGTGCCTAGGAATGAGTGATCGAGGGGGTGAAAAAGATGCTCGATCTTTAACGGAGCCTGTGGGGCACCTGGGCACCCCCCACAGTAAGCTGTCCTTTACCGCGTTAATGCAGAGCTCTGGCGTGGTGGACATTCTTTCTCGTGCGACTCGTGGGAATAAAATATGAGTAACAAACCAATTCAAAAAAACAGGTGTAGCAGGTAGTAGTGGTGCGATCAACCCCTTCGCAAGAAGCGGGTTGATGAGGTCTCCAACAAGGAGAAGCGAGGAGTCAGGTGCTGGAAGCTGCTTACGCAGCTCAAGCGTGGGAGCTCCTGTCCACTCCACGGCAAGCCAGCCGGCGGAGGTTATGGACGGAGCATGGTTGCTGAGGGCCATCAGCCAAGTAGTAGGAAAAGGACGGCCCGCATTAGAGGTAGCTGAGCAGCAGCTTGGCAAAATTATCGACTTTGCGACAACTAAGTCGAATATAAGCAAGGACTTGAAAACGGCCTTGCTTCGGCTTAGAGCGTCTGTCGATGAGGTCAAGCAGGAGCACGCGGTCGCGTTGCTGGCAGCAGCGGCGGAACCCGCAAAGGAGAAAGCGTGTAAGTTTACACAAACGGAGGCCTTCTCCTTCGCGGGTAGTCCGAAGAGAGTGGAAGCGAATGCTCGTGACAAACGTGACAAGCATTCGCAGAAGCGGGCGAGGCAGCCGTCAGGTGAGGAGCTGTCTGGCGGCGCCCGCAAGGCCAGGCGTATAATAACCCCGAAAGCCGGTGGTAATGCCGAGAAGTCGGACCCCAGCCAGGGTTCCCGGAAAGCCGGGAAGGGTGGGCCTGAAAAGGCCGGCCCGTCCCGGAATGATGGGAACAAGGGGTTGCTACCAATGGTGGGCCCTCAGCAGCCACAGAGCAGGGCGATCCAAGGAGAGGACCCTCCTTGGACAAAGGTAGAGCGGAAGAGGAAGAAGAAGGTGAATCCGCAGGCAGAAGTGCAGGACGCCAAGCCAAGGCGTAGGAAGGCAGGTGCCAGGCGCGAGAAAGGCGACGCTATCGTCATCAAGACCGAACAGTCTAAGTATTCGGACGTCTTGAAGACGATGCGAAGCGACGCCAAGCTTGAGGGTCTTGGAGCCGACGTACGCAGTATTAGACGTACTCGTACGGGTGAGATGATCCTGGAGCTGAAGCGCCAGAAGGAACACAAGGGCGCCGCCTACAAGAGGCTGGCAGAAGAGGTCCTTGGTGAGGGTGTGCAGGTGAGGGCTCTGACACATGAGGCGACTCTGAAGGTCAAAGACATTGACGAGATCACCGAAGTGCAAGAGCTCGTCACGGCACTGCGGCAACAGTGCGATGTGCAGGTGGCCGCCGCAGCCGTTAAGCTACGGAAAGGGCCAGCAGGGACACAGAAAGCCTTGGTTCAGCTACCTGTGGCGGATGTTAAAAAGTCCGTTAAAGTAGGAAGTATAAAGGTGGGCTGGTGTGTATGTCACCTGACATTCCACGAGCCACCAGAGGTTTGCTTCAGATGTCTGGAACCAGGACACAAGTCGTGAGACTGCAAAGGCCCCGACAGGCGCAAACTGTGTAGGCGATGCGGCGCTGAAGGTCATAAGGCCCAAAGCTGCACGAGTCCGCCCATCTGCATGATCTGTACCGGGAAAACCTCGAAAAACAGACATACGATGGGTGGTCCAGGGTGCCCGACCTTTAATAAAGCCGCAGTGAACAACAAATCACAGTGCAGGTAACGCAGCTGAACCTGAACCACTGTGATGCGGCTCAGCAACTGCTTTGTCAGGCGGTTTCTGAGTGGGAGACGGATATCGTCATCATTTCGGACCCATATCGAGTACCCGCCGGCAACGGCAACTGGGCCTTGGATGGGACCAGGAAAATGGCGGCGATATGGACGACGGGGAAATACCCCGTGCAGGAGTTGGTGTCTACTACCTACGAGGGCTTCGTGGTCGCCAAAGTAAACGGGGTCTTCTTGTGTAGCTGTTATGCGCCTCCGCGGTGGCCGATCGAGCGATTCACGCAAATGCTGGACCGCTTAACGACCGTGCTAACAGGGCGAAGGCCGGTGGTAATAGCGGGTGACTTTAATGCCTGGGCTGTGGAATGGGGAAGCCGTTTCACGAACCAGCGGGGTCAGATCCTGCTAGAAACACTGGCCATCTTAGATGTCGACTTGGCTAACGTCGGTACCAAGAGTACCTATAGTCGAAACGGAGCGGAGTCAATTATTGACGTGACCTTTTGTAGTCCTGGCTTAACAAGTAGTTCGAACTGGAGAGTAGATGATGGCTACACTCACAGCGACCACCTGGCGGTTCGCTACAGTATCGACTACAACAACAGCAGACAGCGGATGGAAGAAGAGGCGGCTAGGCCAAGGCCAAGCCCTCGTAGGTGGAAGACATCATACTTCGACGAAGAGGTATTTAGGGAAGCGCTCCGCCGTGAGCGAAACTTAATCGGTTTAGACGGCGACGAGCTGGTAGCGGTGCTCTCATGTGCGTGTGATGCGACCATGCCTAGGCGAGTCCACCCTAGAAATGGGAGGCCACCGGCTTACTGGTGGACCGACGCGATTGCGGACCTGCGCCGCGCCTGCCTACGGGCTAGGCGGCGGATGCAGCGAGCACGATCAGAGGAAGAGCGAAACGAACGGCGAGTGGTGTTCGCCGCTGCAAAAGCCGCGCTCAAGACCGAGATAAGAGCAAGCAAAAAGGCCTGCTTTGAGGGTCTCTGTCAGAGTGCCAATACGAACCCGTGGGGTGACGCCTACAGGATCGTTATGGCCAAGACGAGAGGTGTGATGGTGATGAGATGGTGTGATGAGATGTGTAACTTGCGGGGATAGCTAAGTCCCTTAGCGTAGGTAAGGCCCCAGGTCCGGACGGAGTTCCGAACCTGGCCTTAAAAGTGGCTATTGCAGAAGCTCCCGAGATGTTCAGGTCTGCTATGCAGAAATGCCTGGACGAGGGAGTTTTCCCAGAAGCTTGGAAGAGGCAGAGCCTGGTACTATTGCCAAAGGCGGGGAAACCACCCGGAGACCCGTCGGCATATAGACCAATATGCTTGATTGACACGGCGGGGAAGGTGCTCGAAAAGATCATCCTCAATAGAATGTTGAGGTACACCGAGGGCGTAAATGGTCTCTCGAGCAACCAGTATGGCTTCCGGAAGGGGAGGTCCACCGTAGACGCTATCTTGTCGGTTACAAAAACCGCCGAGAAAGCACTCGAGCCTAAGAGGAGGGGAATTCACTTCTGCGGGGTAGTGACTCTGGATGTAAGGAATGCATTTAATAGCGCCAGTTGGGCTGCTATTGCCGATGCGCTCTTGCGTCTGGGGATACCGGAGTACTTGTACAAGATTCTCGGAAGCTACTTCCAGAATCGCGTACTAGTTTACGACACGGAGGTGGGTCGGAAGTGCTTTCACATAACCTCAGGAGTCCCGCAAGGTTCCATCCTGGGTCCGGTGTTATGGAATGTCATGTACGACGAGGTGTTGAGGTTAGAGTACCCAGTGGGAGTGGTGATTGTCGGATTTGCCGACGATATTACGCTCGAAGTCTACGGTGAAACGATCGAGGAGGCGAAGTTGACTACCGACCACTCGATCAAGGTTGTAGAGGCGTGGATGCGGTCCAGAAAACTGGAGCTGGCTCACCACAAGATAGAGGTGACGGTTGTTAACAACATGCAGTCGGCGCAGCAGACGGAGATCAGTGTAGGAGAGTGCACTATCCTGTCAAAGCGCTCTGTCAAGCACTTGGGCGTGATGATCAACGATAAGCTTACCTTCGGTAGCCACGTCGATTATGCCTGTAAAAGAGCCTCCACAGCTATTGCGGCACTGTCCCGGATGATGTCCAATGGCTCAGCGGTGTACGCCAGTACGCGCAAGCTTCTGGCTAGTGTTGCTACGTCCATACTTAGGTATGGCGGCCCGGCGTGGGGTACCGCGCTAAGTACTGAATGCTACCGACGGAAGCTGGAAAGTACTTACAGGCTTATGTGTCTGAGGGTTGCAAGCGCGTACCGTACCGTGTCACACGACGCTCTCTGTGTCATTACTGGTATGGTGCCTATCAGCATTCTTATCAGTGAGGACATGGAGTGCTTGGAAATGCGCGGCACAAGAGGCATACGCAAGACTGTCAGGATGGCCTCTATGGTCAAATGGCAGCGCGCGTGGGACAGTTCCACCAAAGGAAGGTGGACCCATAGGTTGATACCGAGGGTAGATAGTTGGATCAATAGGCGCCATGGGGAAGTTACATTCCACCTGACACAGGTCCTTACAGGTCATGGTTGCTTCCGACAGTATCTACACCGTTTCGGGCATGCGGATTCTCCCGAATGCCCAGTGTGCAATGGTTTAGAGGAAACGGCGGAACACGTTTTGTTCGTGTGCCCGCGTTTTCGCACAATGCGTGACCGCATGCTTGCCACATGCGGGGAGGACACAACTCCGGACAACTTGGTCCAGAGAATGTGTAGGGATGAGATTAGCTGGAATGCCGTTTCAACGGCTATCACCCATATCGTCTGGGAGCTACAGAGGAGGTGGCGCGTGGACTCGGAGAATGGCTAGTCCAGATGCAGTACAAGAGGTGGTCCAGGGGTTCGAAGTCGGCTTCGTAGGTCATACCGGTGCCCTGCGGTCGAGATCGACCCTTACAGCGATTAAGTGGCCGCGGAGAGGAAGTCCCGGTAGCGGTGCTGTCGTGGCGTCGGTCTACTGGGTTGGATCCGAGCATCTGATGCATCTGATAGGGCCTGAAGGGTAGTGATACCTTTCCTTACGGGCAGGTCAGATCGGGTTGCATGTAGGCATCAGTTCTTGATGTCCGCTCAGCAGTTGGGCGCGGGCAGGGTTGACCCTACCCGCCTTCAGAGGACAAAGGGAGTGGCGAGGACCACTCGGGAAACTGGCTAAGCGCCAGCATGCTACCGTGATGGACTCTCCAGAGCGAGTCATCGATGTTCGTTGCTGCTAGGCTACGGCAGCTAACCTTGAGGGTGCGATATGCACTAGCCCCTCTCTGAAGCAATACCTTCTTGGTGGTTCCGGAGAGACGTAGGGTTTGGCGACCATAGGAATGTGTTTTAGTGGGTCGAGGAGAGAGTAGTCCTGGCTTCTACTAGTGTTGTAGAAGACGGCCTTAACCCCACACTACTCTAATCTTCCTGTTAGGGTGTCTGTTGAGCAGATTTTTCCCCCAATGTTTTAGAAGGAAAAAAAATGCTATACAGATAGGTACTGGGTTTAAATTAGTGAGAACATTGACATTTTTAGGCGCAACCATAGGGGAGACTGAGGAGACTTGATCCCTGGGGAGACTTGTTCCCCCCATATTTTCTCGGAATTAAAAACATTTTTCTTCTAGCATAATTTTTCCAAAACTACTCCTGGACAAACGACTATGTTTTGGCTACAAGTGATTTCGATCGTACATTGTATTATTTTTTAGCGGCTGATGGTTTGTTTTCAGTCCTTCAGAAATCTTTTAGGCGATTCCGAAAAATCACAATAACTTTGTGAAAATTGAACCAAATCGTGTCAAAATTTCACAGCACATAGTTTAAATAAAATACTTTCAAACTTATTTATCGAAATAAGGCTGTTGTTAACATATTTTAAATAATTCAGCTTAGTATACACAACAGTGACATGGGGAGACTTGATCCCTCGAGGATTACACACCCATTATACATGTGAAAAATAAAATTTTATTCGGAAGCCTCTATTTAGTTGGAATTCTAGTCTATTCAACGATAAAATGTGTCAGATAATTATAGCTTTAGTACAAACCAAGAAAAAGGGGATCAAGTCTCCCCATTTTGAAAATACGGCATATCGGATGCCATGGTATAAATCACCTACACCAACTGCCATGACTCAAAAGGTTGTACAGACTGAACGATCACTTACATTCGACAACGGGCAACACACGAAACACCCAGTAGTCAAGTGAGGAATTTTCCGTTTGACGAAAAGTTTTCACCGACTGGAGCAGGAATCGAACCCACACTTCGATGCTTACGAAACGGCCAGACGACTGATGCCCTCAACGGCCACGAAGCCCACGACTTTTCAACTTATTGTATCCCAGCCGTTTCGGATACGATTATCATAATTGTTTGGGGGTGGAAGCTCAGGTAAAATATTATCTCCTGGGCGCCCATTAAAAACACCACCCCCGGCAAAGACTGGCGCTTGAGCCTAGCTATTTAGCACTGTAGTTGGAGGAAATGCCAGTGCAGAACCCGCAGCTTCCGGGAAGGTAAGCCCAGCTCCCTGAGTTAGTGGGTTTGTGTCAGGCCCTGCGAGCCAGCCGTAAAAAAGACTAGCACCGCCAAATCAACAAGAGAAGAATGCGAACCGATACCAATGGCGACGACCACAGCGACGAAAAGGGACTTGCAATTGGAAGCTCGGTACGTGAAACTGCAGATCTCTCAACTTCATCGGGAGCACCCGCATACTCGCCGATATACTGAAGGACCGCGGGTTCGGAATCGTAGCGCTGCAGGAGTTGTGTTGGACAGGATCTATGGTGCGAACGTTTAGAGGTTATCATACCATCTACCAGAGTTGCGGCAACACACGTGAGCTGGGAACAGCTTTTATAGTGACATGCAGAGGCGCGTGATCGATTGGTGGCCGATCGACGAAAAAATGTGCAGGTTGAGGATCAAGGGCCGATTCTTCAACATCAGTGTAATAAACGTGCACAGCTCTCACTCCGGAAGCACTGATGATGACAAAGACACATTTTACGCGCAGCTCAAACGCGAGTACGACCGCTGTCCAAACCACGACGTCAAGGTCATCATAGGGGACCTAAACGCTCAGGTAGGCCAGGAGGAGGAATTCAGACCGACACTTGGAAAGTTCAGCGCCCACCAACAGACGAACGCAAATGGCCTACGCCTCAGCGATTTCGCCGCCTCTTAGAACATGGCTATTCGTAGCACCTTCTTCCAGTACAGCCTCCCGTATCGTTACATCTGGAGATCACCACAACAAGCGGAATCGCAAATCGACCACGTTCTGATTGATTAACGGCACTACTCCGACATTATCGACGCCAGGACCTATTGTGGCCCTAATATCAACTCTGATCACTACCTGGTGATGGTTAAAGTGCGCCCAAAACTCTCCGTTATTAACAATGTACAGTACCGGCGGCCGCCCCGGTACGATCTAGAGCGACTGAAGCAACTGGATGTCGCCACCGCATACGCGCAGAATATCGAGGCCGCATTGCCGGACGAGGACGTGCTCGATGTGGCTCCTCTGGAGGACTGCTGGAGTACAGTCAAAGCCGCCATCAACAACGCAGCCGTGAGCACTATCGGGTACGTAGAATGGAGTCGACAAAACGATTGGTTCGATGAGGAGTGCAGAGCGGTTCTGGAGGAGAAGGACGCA
This sequence comes from Aedes albopictus, assembly GCF_035046485.1. NCBI lineage: Eukaryota > Metazoa > Arthropoda > Insecta > Diptera > Culicidae > Aedes > Aedes albopictus. The sequence continues at coordinate 287,361,695 of NC_085136.1, read as the reverse complement.
GCGAGGGCGGTAATGTTGCAGCATGGAACCTGACAGAACGTGGAGTGATACAGACAGAAGCGGAAGCAGCTGACCCGTCTCTACCGGGAGAAAAAGCGCCGCCTGGAAGAAGCGGAGTGCGAGTAAATGGAACTGCTGATGCTGTGCCGTTCACAGGAAACACGCAAGTTCTACCAGAAGCTCAACGCATCCCGCGAAGGCTACGTGCTGAAAGCCGAAATCTGCAGGCATAGGACGAGAGCCTCCTGACGGACAAAGTGCGGTGATCGAAAGGTGGAAGCAGCATCTCGACGAACACCTGAATGGCGAAGAGAATGTAAGCACGGTGGATCAAGGCAGCGGAGGATATGACTATGTTGGCTCAGCAGAGGACGGGAACGAACCAATTCCCACGCTGGGGGAAGTTAAGGATGTCATCCGTCAGCTCAAAAACAACAAAGCGGCTGGTAAGGACGGTATCGCAGCAGAACTCATCAAGCTGGGCCCAGAAAAGTTGGCCACCTGTCTGCACCAGTTAGTAGTCAAGATCTGGGAAACCGAACAGCTACTGGAGGAGTGGAAGGAAGGGATAATCTGTCCCATTCACAAGAAAGATGACAAGTTAATGCTTGAGAACTTCCGAGCGATCACCATTTTAAATGCCGCCTACAAAGTGCACGCAAAAAAATCCGTTCCGATATACGTGAACTCCCAGTCACGGCAACGGGAACAAACGAGAACTATGCATAGCAACGATAACAACAATAAGAAATGCACACCGTGAACTAGATTTCACGTTTTCTAGAACGCCCATACTGACAGCTGGAACTAGTTCCAGTTCACGGTGTATATTTGCTTGTTCTCATATTTGCGTTTGTTTGTTCACGTTTATCAGAACGGTTTTCTGAGCGTGTGCTATCCCAGATCAGCTTCCGTTGTCTTTCACCCAAAGTAAATGAGTTCGTGATGAACCGACCCCAGATTTAGATTTAGGTCAAATTCTCATTATTTGACACACAAAACCTTTAAATTTGATATTGAATGTGTATCATTGCGGAAGCAACGATAAGTTAGGAAGAGTCACATAATTGTAAATATCGGTAGAGTTTTCACTGGTATAGTTTGCTTCCGTTTATACCACGCTTTGCGCTAAATTGTTTTGTTTTAACCATAACAAGCATAACTACCGGGGTAGAAGAATGCGATATTGAAAACAGAAGAACGAAAGTTCTAGGTAACCTAAATATCGCGCGCGCTCAGAGAGTGTTATCCAATAAGATTCTCTCACTATAAAGTTATATTAAAATAATAAAAGGGAAAGACAGAGAGTAAGCTGATTGTGGAAATGACCGACGGATTGGCAGAATTATCCCTCTTTAGTTGGCTTTTCGGTCCAGATAAGTTATAAGCGGGGTGATACTATTTCATCCGACGTTTCGACTCTTGGTTTGGATCTTCTACAGGGAGGTTATAGGGATACCGCTACGTTTGTATCGCCGGTCGGAACGTCGGATGAAATAGTATCGCCCCGCTTATAACTTATCTGGACCGAAAAGCCAACCAAAGAGGGATAATTCTGCCAATCCGTCAGTCGTTTCCACAATCAGCTTACTCTCTCTCTCTTTCTCTTTTTAATATAACTTTATAGTGAGAGAATCTGATTGGATAACACTCTCTCTGAGCGCGCGCGATATCTAGGTTACCTAGACTTTCGTTCTTCTGTTTTCGATATCGTATTCTTCTACCCCGGTAGTTATGCTTGTTATGGTTAAAACAAAACAATTTAGCGCAAAGCGTGGTATAAGCGGAAGCAAACTATACCGGTGAAAACTCTACCGATATTTACAATTATGTGACTCTTTCTAACTTATCGTTGCTTCCGCAATGATACACATTCAATATCAAATTTAAAGGTTTTGTGTGTCAAATAATGAGAATTTGACCTAAATCTAAATCTGGGGTCGGTTCTGTGGGAAGTTACCCAGCCGGTTTCATCTATGGCCGGTCGATGACGGACCAGATCTTCACCGTACGGCAAATCTTCCAGAAATGCCGTGAATACCAGGTCCATCGACTTCAAGGTGGCATACGACAGTATGGGCACAGAGCTATGGAAAATCATGGACGAGAACAGCTTTCCCGGGAAGCTTACCAGACTGATAAAAGCAAAAATGGACGGTGTGCATAACAGCGTAAGGATTTCAGGGAATCTCGACGGGGACTACAACAAGGTCATGGACATACTTACCTTAAAGATCAGGTTAAGGCCGGGTGGCCTCTGCTGTACATAGTAGCCGTCTTCATTCCACTCGGTCCATGGCTATTTGTCTCCAGTTCCGCACTCTTGTAGGGTCCGCAGAACGTCCTCCACTTGGTCGATCAACCTAGTTCGTTGCGCTCCACGTCTTCTTGTACCGGTCAGATGACTCTCGGAAACAATTTTAGTCGGGTTGCTATCCGACATCCTGATGACGTGACCCGCCCACCGTAGCCTCCCGATTTTTGCGGTATGGACGATGGTTGGTTCTCTCAGCAGCTGATGCAGCTCGTGGTTCATTCGCCTTCTCCAAGTTCCGTCTTCCATCTGCACTCCGCCGTAGATGGTACGCAACATCTTCCGTTCGAAAACTCCAAGGGCGCGTTGGTCCTCTGCACGTAGGGTCCATGTTTCGGGCCCAAGTACACGAATTCTTCAACCGCCTCGATTTCATCACCGTCGATATAAATTCGGGGTGGTGGGAGCGGTGATTCCTCCCTGGAACCCTTTGCCATCATGTACTTTGTCTTCGACACATTAATGACTAATCCGATTCGCCTGGCTTCACTCTTTAGTCGGATGTACGTTTTCGCCATCGCACAATAGTTTATTTTCCCATTTTCACGCTCTTAATTAATAGCTCGTAGGATTGAGGAAATAGAGCAATGGTGTCTTCGGCAAAGTTGACGGAAATGACCAGCACCATCTTTTGACAGTTAGAGTTTTCGGATCAATCCCCCAAAAAGTGAGATACAAAATTTATTTTTTTTAATTTTTGAGATAGAAGGTTAACGTCTTCAGGAAAGTTGTAGCATTTTTGATTCTTAACAACTTTCTTGAAGACGTCAATATTGTAATTTTTTCACCAATGGAGATAGAGGCCTGTGTTTGAAAGTTAACCCCTAAAACACGTTTATTTAAGTAAAACATACATTTGTTGATTTTTTAGACCCATACAATGTTCTGCAAAGTTGTATGTATCAATAAAATACGCAACTTTGCCGAAGACATCAAAGCTGTAAGAATTAAATGAGACGAGTTATTGATAAATTTATGATTTTTTTCATCGACTTTTAGGGATAAATATCTTTTTTAGGGGCAAAAAGGTGCAGCTGAGGATACCCTTATCAGAAACTACATCTAAAGAGCTTTCAAATAAGGGTTAGTTTGTCCGTCCACGATCGTCTACTGAGGAGATATGACCATAATAAAAAATGTCCATATAGGGCAGTGCATACGGCGGTTGCTATGATAAATTTTTCTAAGCCTTTGACGTTTCGTGGCCTTGTTGTTTACGATTCGGACTTAGAGAAATTTTGTTAGCTTTCTTTAGGCAGTGTGAATAAATTCAAAAGGTGAGTTTGCGCGCACTGAGTGGTGTACTAATTTATTACTTACTGCTAAGATTTCACCAAGAGCTTCTCCTGGAATTCCTTCAGGAACTATCAGCGGTTCTGAACTAACAGGAGCGACCCGTCCATAATGTCCATTCCGATATCGCTGCCCACAGGACTGCGGATCGACGATTCACGCCGACAATGTCAAGTTCCAAATTAACTTGGATGTGCAGCAACTTTGAAGTTTTGGGTGATGGCCTCCGACAACAGAATTATCATCATCGAAGGGAATTCGACGAGAAGCAGGACAATCATGGCTACCTAAATCTCCCAGTGCTTTATTCAGCGCTACACGCTTCCACCGGAACACGATTCCAACCAGATCAACTCGTCGATTTCATCGGACGGCATCTTGACGATTTCGGCTCCGAAGCGGGCGGTTTCGGATGCGGAAGGCCACAAGTCGATTCCGATCGTTCAGACAGGTCAACCGCTGAAGAGAATCGGTGCCGATGTGCCAATCACGAGAAGAAGGATAGCATTGCCCACGTATCTTAGTGGAGTGGTGGTCGAGGTTTTGCTGTTGCAACAATTTGCACGGTCAGGACACTTTTTTCGCACAGTACTTGTTAATGTTTAGCTGAATAAATAAAATTTGTTAGTGATTGAATTCCTTTCGGAGTTCCTGCAGGAATTTCGTTCGCGATTTCTCCAGTTCTGTCATGATTTCTCCCAGAGTTCTACATGGGATTCCTCGGGGTGCACCTTCACAGATTCTTTTAGGGGCTTGTTTAGGATTTCTTCATAAGTTCCCTCTGAGATTCTTTTAGGAGGTCCTACCATAGACTAATTTCACTCTTCTGACATCCCTAAAAAGGATCCAACAGGGATTCCACTACAAGTGCTTTCCAGGAGTCATTTCTGGGAATCCTCTAGGATTTCCAGGATAACTCTAGGAGTTCCTTCCCAGTTTTTTTTCTGAGATTCTCTCGGGAATACTTCCAGGGATTGTTACATGAATTTCTTCCGTAGTTTCTCCATAAATGTGTTCCAGGATTCCTCCAGGAGTTCATTCTGGTGTTCATAAAAGGTGTTCCATCTGGAATTCTTCAAAGATTTCTTTCTGGAATTTATGAAGTTGTCTCTAGTGGAATTTCTCCAAAAATCCTGCCTGCATCCAGAAAATCCTGCATTCATGAAATGTTGCTTTCAGGAATCCAGGAGTTGCTTCACGGGATCGTTCCACGATTATTTCTGGAATTTCTCTTCATTATTTCCTTCTGGAACCTTCCAGAAACTTCATCCAGAATTCCTCCAGAAATTCCTTTCGCAACTTCTCCACGATTTTTCTTTTTTTTTTAGATCGCTTCAACAATTCCTTCCAGCATTCCTTCAGGATTAGTCCAGGAGTTCCACCTAAGAACACCGTGTAAGATCCAGCAATACCGTCATGGAACTCCATCTGTGCTTCCTCCACGAACTTCTACCGGAATCCCTTTAGTAACTGCTTCCGGCTTTGCTTTAGGAGGCCTTTATGCCTTTATGGAATTTCTGCATATCCTTATGCAATTCCCCCAGGATTTCATTTTGAACTTCTCGCAGATGTTCCCAATGGTAATGTTCCCGGAGATATTTACGATATCCTTCAAGAAGATTTTGTCAATGGATTTCATTGGAAATTCCTCAAGGAGATCCATATAAAATTCTTCAAAAAGTTCCCTTTAAAACTTCTACAGAAGTTATCCTTGAAAAATTCTTCCAGATCCTTCTGAGTTTCCTCCAATTATTCTTTCAGGAATACCATTTACCTTGTGGAAACCAGAAAAAAAAACTGCCGAAGCCATTCCAAAATGAACTGGAAGAATCTCAGAAAATACGCCCATAGAAATCCCTGTAGTAACTTCTAGATAAATCTCAGAAGGAACACCCAGAGAAATCTCAAAACAAATTCCTGGAGGAGTATCGGAAAAAATAAATAGATTTATTATTAAATATTAATCATTAATAAATAAATTCCGGTAGGAATTTCGCGAGGAGTTGCTGGAGAAATCCAGGAAAGCTCTACCGAAAGTATGCCAAATGGAATATCCTAAGGCATCCTTAATATTAAAACTCCTGGAAGGATCCAAAGGAACCTCCGATGGAATCCTGAATAAACAAGAGGAAGAATCTCAATGAGAAATCCCAGAAGGAATTCCCGTAGGAATCCTGGAATACATTTTTGGAGAAGCAAGGAATTTCTTGGGTAATCTCAAATGAAATTCCTAGAATCCCAAAACTCTTGGGGAAGGAATTTTATGGAGGACTTCTGGCAAGAACTCCAAGAGGAATCATAGTTGGAACCGTTTAAGGGATCTTAGAAGAAACTCCTGGAAGAATCCCAGTGGGCATTTCCGATGGAATCCTAAATAAATCCTTAGAAGAATCTCGAGAAAAACTCGCACAGATACAGCAGAAGGAATTCCTGGAGTATCCTACATTAATTTTCTGGAGAAATCGCGGAAAAAATCCTGAAGGAACCCCGAAAGTAATCTTGGAAGAAATTCAATCACTAATCATTTATTCAGCTAAACATTAACAAGTACTGTGCGAACAAAGTGTCCTGACCGTGCAAATTGTTGCAACAGCAAAACTTCGACCACACTCCACTAAGATACGTGGGCAATGCTATCCTTCTTCTCGTGATTGGCACATCGGCACCGATTCTCTTCAGCGGTTGACCTGTCTGAACGATCGGAATCGACTTGTGGCCTTCCGCATCCGAAACCGCCCGCTTCGGAGCCGAAATCGTCAAGATGCCGTCCGATGAAATCGACGAGTTGATCTGGTTGGAATCGTGTTCCGGTGGAAGCGTGTAGCGCTGAATAAAGCACTGGGAGATTTAGGTAGCCATGATTGTCCTGCTTCTCGTCGAATTCCCTTCGATGATGATAATTCTGTTGTCGGAGGCCATCACCCAAAACTTCAAAGTTGCTGCACATCCAAGTTAATTTGGAACTTGACATTGTCGGCGTGAATCGTCGATCCGCAGTCCTGTGGGCAGCGATACCGGAATGGACATTATAGACGGGACGCTCCTGTTAGTTCAGAACCGCTGATAGTTCCTGAAGGAATTCCAGGAGAAGCTCTTGGTGAAATCTTAGCAGTAAGTAATAAATTAGTACAACACTCAGTGCGCGCAAACTCACCTTTTGAATTTATTCACACTGCCTAAAGAAAGCCAACGAAAGTCCGAATCGTAAACAACAAGGCCACGAAACGTCAAAGACTTAGAAAAATTTATCATAGCAACCGCCGTATGCACTGCCCTATTACGATTTAACTGCATTCAAATCTACTTTGACAGTAAAATTCATGGCTAGTATGATCAAATAATATATTGCTTTCTCTAAGCTAATTTGCACAACAGTCCTGATTGATTTAAATACCAAATTTGTTCTAAAAACGTTTTCCACTGCCATTTATAAGATTTACACTATTTAGTACAAATCCCATTCATTGAATAAAATATTAAGATTTATCGGGGTTACATACGCTCTCACAGAGCCAAACAACTCACGAGTTCTTCTGGAAATCAAATAAATATTTAATATGAAGAAAGTCAACACAGTGAATTTTTATTGAGATATGACGAAAGTGCGTTTAACTTATATTTCATCATGCTAGCCATGAATCATTCTGTCACAGAAGATTTGATTGCAATTAAATCGTAGTAAGGACATTTTTTTATTATGGTCATATCTCCTCAGTAGACGATCGTGGACGAACAAACTAACCCTTATTTGAAAGCTCTTTAGATGTACTTTTTTATAAGGGTAACCTCAGCTGCACCTTTTTGCCCCTGAGAAATATATTTATCCCTAAATTTCGATGAAAAAAATCATAAATTTATCTATAACTCGTCTCATTTAATTCTTACAGCTTTGATGTCTTCGGCAAAGTAGCGTATTTTATTGATTCATACAACTTTGGAGAACATTGTAGGGGTCTAAAATTCTACAAATGTATGTTTTACTTAAAAACCGTATTTTAGGGGTTAACTTTCAAACACAGGCCCCTTTCTCCATTGGTGTAAACATTACAAGATTGGCGTTTTCAGAAGAGTTGTTTGGAATCAAAAATGCTACAACTTTGCCGAAGACGTCAACCCTCTATCTCAAAACTTGAAAAAAAAATTGTATCTCACTTTTCGGGGGATTGATCCGAAAACTCTAACTGTCAAAAGATGGCGCTGGTCATTCCCGTCAACTTTGCCGAAGACACCATTGCTCTATTTCCTTAATCCTACAAGCTATTAATTAAGAGCGTTAAAATGGGAAAATAAACCATTGTGCATCGTCTCAAATTTACGAGCAATAATATCAATATCATCGGCGAAACCAAGCAGCTGAACGAACTTCGTGAAAATCGTTCCACTCGTGTTTATCCCCGCTCTCTTTATTACATCCTCTAAAGCAATGTTGAAAAGCAAGTACGAAAGACCTTGCCGTAACCCTCTGCGAGATTCGAAGCGACTCGAGGGTGTCCCTGAATCTCGAACTACGCACATCACTCGATCCATCGTCGCCTTGATCAATCGTATCAGTTTATCCGGGAATCCGTATTCGTGCATAATCTGCCATAGCTGTTCTCGATCGATTGTATCATACGCCGGTTTGAAATCGATGAACAAGTGATGTGTGAGCACGTTGTATTCGCGGCATTTCTGCAACACCTGGCGGATGGCAAGCATCTGGTCCGTTGTAGCGCGTTCGCCCATAAATATTGCCCCACGAACTCTCTTGCAATCGGTAATAGTCGGCGGCATAAAATTTGAGAGAGTATCTTGTTGGCAGCGCTCAGTAGTGTGATCGCGCGGTAGTTCCCGCAATCCAACTTGTCGCCCTTTTTGTAGATGGGACACATGATACCTTCCATCCATTCCTCCGGTAATTCTTCCTCCTCCCAAATCTAGGTAATGACCCACTGTAGGGTTCTCACCAGCAGGGATGCCATATATACAGATTTATCTGTATTATACAGATTTTTGAGCATCCGTACAGATTTCGTTTTATATGAAATACAGATTTTTGAGCTAGAGGAGCTATTTTATTTTTGTATGGGGTACAGATTTTTCACTCAAATTTTGTATGGGATACAGATTTTTGGAAATAGCGATACAGATTTTTCAAAAAATCATCTGGCATTCTTGCTCACCAGTGTTTCTCCACCGCATTTTAGAAGCTCGCTTGGTAGTTGATCTGCTCCAGCGGCTTTGTTGTTTTTCAACCGGCCAACCTCCTCCTCAATCTCTGGATACATCCATCTCAATTTAAAACTTTCTGCTCAATCGTACTTTGCACACATGATTTGACCACTCTATAAGACAAAGTGTAACGCAAAGGGTGTGCCTGGAATTGAATTCAGGTTGTGCCCAAAATAGACGTGGAGTAAACGGAAATAGAATTCGAGGGACACTTACTCAACCTTATTATTTCAAAAAAGTTATAGTTCTTTTACGACATTGTTTTACATGATATGGAAACTATTATAAATTAGTAATTGATACCAAATTGGCCATGTAGCGTTAGGCGAGATGCAAGAATAAATTCAATCTTTATTGGTCAGTGCTTAGATATACGGGAATTATATAAAAAAAAACCCTACCAAATATATGCGCGAATCACCGAATTTAGCCTCAGTTTATACAATCAAATCTGGAAATGAACCACCAATCTTGACCAGTTATTTATCGACACTGACCACACACCACTTCAACCAAAAACGGAACGAAACTGCAAGTGAATTAAACGTGCATGTAAATAAAACGCACCCATTCCCAATTAAGGAATAATTTTACATTTCATTATAAGCTGCATTCATGGTATATTTTTTTTCTCATCAGCCAGTTCCCTCCACCAAACCCAGGATGCCTCTGGCTCTGGTCGCTTCAAGGGCCGCAAATGCTGGTGCAGATGATGTGATATGCAAATATGATTATCCTTTATTTGCACAATCTGATGACCTGCACGCCAAGTGGGCCCGGAGTCTGTCTCTCTTGTACGGGTAGTGAATATCAGCCACTACATTTACGGGGCGGGGGTTTCAATGAGAGGATGATTTCGCTTTTATTGTTGATTCCATAGGAAACTGTCAACAATGGTCAAGGGGTGTGAATGGTTCTACCTACGGACTGGACAGGTTGCGATTTTTTGGGTTTCGTGATGATCAGCATCAGCATACGTATAGGTGAATCGGGAGACACGTAGACGCGTACCTATTCAGCAAGAACAGGGCTATGGTTGCCTGGTTTTTATTTCCGGTTCTGTGCAATGGGAATTTCCGTTTTTTGGGCCTAGAGTATTTTTTGATAATAGTAACTGAAGTAGCGGTATGATGAGGGCATTTGCTATTAATAATGACATAGGTGCTGTATTTCTAAATGATAATAGAAATGTTGAATACATTGAAACCAACAAGAGACGTAAAATTTATCATGGAGAGAGTGGTAGTTGGTCCTTCAGACAAATAATGCATAATTCCGAAACAAAACTTAAACAAGCACTACTTCATTCGAAAGTAACATCATAACAGATTCAAATAAATTTCACCGCATTAGTTGGAAAAAACTTTCGTTCCTACACCAACAGCGCCGATTGTTACTTCCACCGCCGGTGAACTTGTTTACAAACAACTTCTCCGCCCTGATCACTTTTGCTAATAAGCCGTTTCACTTGTTTTGAGCTACCTACCTACCTACATACCTACATAAGTACCACCGACTCAGAGCGGAGTGTTTTTCTTCAACTTTCCCGGTGCCAACATTCGTTCGTACCTATGCTGCAAAACTTTGTCTCAATTCAGTTATTTTAGTTCTCTGGTTCAGTAGTGCCGTCCTGGCTATGGTAACTTGCAAAAAACATATTTTCAGCAAATAATTATTACAGGTACGCTTCAAGTGCCTCCCAGATCCTGTTAAATGGAAGTGGTTTACCGTTTCCGGTGGCATTTTGATTCATCGGTTAGAAGGGTGGGAAGTTTACTTTCGATGAGTAGCCCAAAACTATCTTCAAATCGATGAAAAAGCCTACGGGTTTGGCAAAGGTGACCCAATCACAGCATTTTTTGATAAATTGTAAGTAGTAAAATATATCACTTACCAGAATAAATTTCCATCGAATTTTCCCGGGACTCTTATGAAAATACAGAGGTATTCTCGATCATTAATATCGATAAAATATTGAAATAATTATTAAAGAAATTCAACTGTTGTAATGATAAATGCAAACCCAGAAGAATTTACCAAGTTTACATCGCACCAACACCGTGTGCTGATTGAAACCAGATAAAGAAGGCCACAACCCGAGCGGAAATCGACAACTTTTGTTCCGCCCATCATGTCTCGAAAACCCATGACGCAGGAAGCCTGATGAGTGAAAAGCAGAAAATCCTACACCACATTGTTTCCACTGCTGTTTGCCTGTTTGCCAACAAGCACGCACCAATCTACACAAATGGGGATCGTGGTTCAATGTGCATCCAGCAACTTGTGCATTTGATTGGATGACATGACAGTTTTAAACAGTTGAAATTAAAAAGAGAAAAGAAATTGTGAAGTCTATCTAAAAAGAGCCTGGGGTATGATTTGATGAAAAATTGACAGACTCGGTGGCCACAACACCGTACATATACTAATTACACTAGTTTATAAAATAAAACAAATGTCATATCCTTCTGTACAGTGACTAATATTTTTTATACACATCACGTTCTGATTTCATAATGCTTCAAAACGTTTTAGGTTGAGTTATAACTGATATCCAAATTAGAAATTATTGAATTATAAAAACTTTTTACTTTGTAATGAAATGGTTATAAACAAGGGGCCTGCAACTCTAAACTTTCCCTAAACTTTACTAATCCAGCTTTTTACGCTAGCGTGCCATAAATTTTGAATCACCCCTGTTTGACAATTCTTGCCGACGCTTTTAATTTTTATGGTTTTGATCAAAGCAATCTTTGTGGTGTTGAAGATGTTTCAGATTTTCAATCATACGTCAACAATGCCGATTATTGTTTTTGTGAAATTGAAAATTTCTTTATTTTTCGTTTTTATCATTAATTTTTTACCATTTCAGTTTAAAAAGACAGTAGCTGGCAGTTGGGTGAATGGCTCCTATTTGCAAGATGCCATGAGATTGGCTTCAGACTCCTTGAAGACAGATTTTTAAGGACCATCCAACGGATTTATGCTTATGGGGAGCAACGAGTCTTTTCTTAGTGCAAAATCTACACCCTGATTATGATACGAATTTAAGTCAGAATACTTCTTGTGCTAGAACCCTGTTCAGTTACTGAACCAAGAAATACTAAGTTAATTATCTATGCATTGATACTGATACTACCGTGAAAATGTATTCCTCGACAAGCCCGTCTCCGGACTTGCTCCAAACCTAGTGATAGATTCATAGCAAATAAATGACGTAGAACCACGTGTAGAACAAAGAGCAGACTAATATTTAGAAGCTATTATTTCCCATTTCCTGTAACCATTAAAATTCAGGAACAAGAAATTTGTAAACCAGTCTTTCTGATAAGAAACGGTGAAATATCGTGGTTGTTTGTTTTGGTACAGCGAGAGGAGTATTGGGAGCAAATCTCCGAAGAAAATGTATATCATCCGGAGGACGTTTTTGAAAAATTGCAAAAGTAAAACTGGCGAACATTGAAGCGCGTTTTGATAGGAGTTTCCAGAGGAATTTGGATCACTCCACCGGGAGTTGGAAAGGGATTCTGTTCGGTCGAAAAATGATTCACCATAAACAGCTCTGAGTTCCTTGCCCGCGTTATGAGTAGAACTTAGATAAAGTAATAAAAACATCGGTTAACTCGGGTCCATGAAGGAGCATTTTTCACACGATTTTTCACCATACCATTGATCGTGTACCTAAAATTATAAAGAAGAAATGTGATTTACGAAATAATTACAAAAAGTGGATAAAAAACCGAAGAAAAGGATTTGCTAAAAGCATGGTAAACACAGTGAAAATTTGTGACAGTTCAATAAACAATTTTAAATCACCGCTTCCCTAGATTGAGCCATAAAAATCTGTCGGCAAGAAATGTCAACATTGAATCACCCCTCGTTGTTTTATGGCCAGCGTAAAAAGCTGGATAGTACAGCATTAGTATTTGTAGTATTTTCAGTATTTCGCAATCAAAGCAACGTTGCTAACGACGGTTGTCAAGCGGGTCAAGCGAAGTTGTTTTGTTGTTTGTTTCAGTTCAGTCACTTTTGCGGGCAGAAAACAAAATACTTGATAGAACGTTATTGGTTTGCCTTAATTTCAAACTTGGATTGGAAATTGCGCGTAAGTTGCAGTTTTGCGATATGATTGATTACAGTTTCCTTAATTTGCATCTTACGTTTCAGGTAAAATGACGACAGAAAAGCCTCGATCTTGATTAACAGCCGACCAGTACGGATAGTTGAATGAATTGGATTGGACCAGGGATTGAACAAATATGTCTTATAATTGCCACCTGCTTGCGGTTTACCTCAGCGCGTTGCTTGCGTAGCTAGAGTCACCCACCCCCTGCTCTAATGTCGTGTGCGCTTGTTGCAAATGATACCAGCGCGCACGACGTTGAAGCTCCACTACGAAGTCGGCGCACAGACGTTACGCGTAATCGCGTACGACTTTCAAGCAGTCAGGAGGCCGGGAGGGCGCATTGGTTTACCCTTGACTGCCGACAGGACTAAGACCATAATGGAGGAAGTATTCGGACGGTTCGAGGGATGATTCTACTTCCTCAATTAAACGAGTTTTAAAAGTGTAGCCAAGTAGTTGAAAATGCCGATTTGTAATATGAAAATGAATAAAGTAGAATTACACACTTCACAGACGATAGTTTTATCCTCTCAATGCTACTCCCAAAACTCCCACCAGAAAACGTGAATGGCATACTCCAAAATGTAATCTGGAACTGCAACTCGAGTTCGTATGCAAACAAGTGACATTTAATCGACAGGACACTTTTCTCGCACATCATCAAAGCAACCGGCCTGCTGTGCTCAACATATTTCCTTAGTATTCCTAGTATTTCCTAGTATTTTCGATTACTATTAAGAGTTTAGAGTTGCAGGCCCCTTGGTTATAAATCTTTTGGCATGAATTGAAACTGAATTTTGATAATTATAACAGATTATAATCTATTACTGAGTCATTACTGAGTATGACGATAGCTCGCCACCGATGTCACCAGGAATTCGCTACAAGATTGGTCCAGGTGACGAGGTTCTCCTAACAGTTTCTTCTGGAATGTTTTCAAAGTTTATTTTCTAAGATTCCTTTAAAATTGGAATCCTGGAAGGAACAATTGGAAGAAACCCAGAGAGAACTCCAGAGAGATATTTGTTACAAAGCATATGGAAAAGTTCCTTGGGAATCTGTTGGAGGAATAGACAATGAAAAGAAAAGACAATTCTCCTTGAGAAATATCATAAATAATGCCACAAAAAAACTGCTGGATGAATTCAGCAATAAACTCCTAAAGGATATCCATCCATCTGGGAGAAATCTAATAAAAGCCTGCGGAGGTATTCCGGATGGATCTGCATAAATACCAGACGAAATTGTTGGAAGAAATCAGAAAAGAGTTCCTAGAGGAATCCTGGATGGAGTTCCTGGAGGAGCCTCGGAAGCGGTTCTGGGAGCAATCTAGAAAGGAGTTCCTGAAGAAATTCTGGAAGGAATCTTGGAAGGAGATATTGATCCCGGAACTTCTGGGCCGGAAATAGTTCCTGAAAGAATTTCGGAAGAAATTCTTTCTCGAATACAGGGATATGCTTTCAGAGGATTCCCGTATAGAATCTTCGATTCTGGAAGAAGCTGCAAGAGGTATTCAGGAAGGAGTTTTGGAATATCTCTTAATCCAGAAAACACATCCTGGCATGAATCCTGAATGGAGTTTCCGTAATCAGTTTTGCAATTAAAATTCTTGACGCAATCCCGGAAGTAATTACATAAAGGATACCGGAAAGAGTTCCCGAAAGAATCCTGAAAAATGTTTCTGGAGGAATTCCCGATAAAGTTATTGAAGGAATACCGGAAATCCTTCGTTCTGGAAGGATTTCCTAGAACAATCTCAAGATTCCTTAAGAAATTCTTGAAGAAATGTCAGAATTTCTAAAGAAGGGAAATGCTATATTTGCCGGCCCTTGCGTTTTTAGAGCAGCAAGAACAATGTTACCGTTTCAGCAAAATTTCTAAACAAATCTTGAAGAATTCTGGAAGGAAACACTAAACTATGCTCATAAAGATATTAAATTGTTCGAAGGAATCTCTAAAGGAATGCCGGCATTCATTGGAAACTGACAAAATACCTATTTAATGCAGCCACTATCATCAGTTGGAATAAGGTATTTTTCGGAGAATACAGCTTACAGAATGCTGTTATATTACATACAATAAGCATTAGTTGGAATAAAGTTATTTGAAGGTAATATAGCTTGTGGGATCCCATAATAAAACACTAAATTGAATATTGACACTACATGAATAAGTTCACGTGCTGTATCATCGCACAAAACATAATTGTATTGATAACTGCAACAACATTTATTTCCAAGTGATGGATGCTATTATATATGACAGCTTATAAGTTTTGCTGATAGTATAGTTTATTAAATGGGAATTAGTCAGTGGAGACGGTGCTTTTTCACATGCGCAGCTAGATTCACTGCGAAACTTCTGGTTTTAATTCATCAGAATTCAAGCGCCATTGAGTTGAATAAGAAAATGTATATACAAATTTTGAAATTTTGCGATATTTCTTTAAAATTGTCTCGATAAACAATATGGCAGCTATCCATAAGAATTACAGTATCGGTTGAAAGTATTAAGAATTATTTAAATTTCAACCATATTTACATTTTAGCCTGTAATTCAAACAACTGATCATACTTCAATTGCTAACCGAATGAATTTATATTTAAGAAAACAATTTCTACCAATTGATTACAAAAATATTTGAAAAAAAAATCAATTTGTGTCGCATTTTTATTTGTGTACTTATTTTTTAGGCGGTACTGTGATCTGCATAATTTTATCTAGTGGAACACAAAACGCAATCGAAATCTAGTTTTGTCATTGTAAATAAGTTGATATTACGTAAACATTACTTTTCGCGAACTACTTCGCAATAGATTCATAATTCAGTCATAGAAAGTATTTTGCGACACTGAACTAACTCTTTTACAGCTTATCATTTAACGCGGTTTAACTATATCTGTCAAACGTCAAAATATTGTTATTAGCAATCGTGCTGCTTGTTTGTTTTGGTCATCCGTCGGAATTTTATCGTCTTCACGGGATTCCTGGTGGTCGATGATTTACCCGACCATCCCGTGTTCGAAGTTAGGTTCCTGCAGCGCTAAGGATAAACGATTTCACAGTTCGTAGGAGTTATGACACAGGGACCCGGCAGGATCTATATTCCGGCCAACAAGATCTGTTAGAATTCCCGGCATTTACGATGGCGTCCGAAAAGCAACATCTAATATACATACTAACACTTTCGCGGTGGCTAGAGTGCAAGCTGTGTGGAGCGGAATTATTTGGGAAGTTGGATCAGGATTGCGAACATTGCAATTGCAACATAAAGTCTACAAAACTGGCGCAAAAGGCCACAGAGGGCACATTGTTTTTCCGAAAGGTTGAAGTGGCTTATCAATGGTTTACCAAAGTGCTCAGAACATAGCCTAACATGACGTGGTAATACGAGAACTAAGCTCGGTGGATGCTTGATTCTTTCTAGAGATATTACTGCTGGTCAGTCCACCGAAATCATTTAACACAATCCATAAAAGACTGCGCAACTGATCATAAATTTGAATTTGATGCTTTTGTAGTGCTATATAATTGTAAAAGTAGCATGTTTCATGAATGAGTCAATGTAATTTTTATTGATGATTGTTTTGTCAACTTAATTTCAGCTAAATAATAACATAAGAAGTTGACAGATCCGCTTATAATACTACTATAAATCATCTTCTGTAATTTTTATTTCTGAAGATGTTTTCTGTGTTACTTGGGCCGGGAAATGTGTGGAATGCTCTGCAGTTATTCAATGAAGATTTTTTCGAGGCATTCCTGGAGAAACGACAAGAAATGAATCCGAAAGTGGTTTCTTAAAAAAAACCCTAATTAATCCACCTAGCGGTGATGGTGCCTTTCTCATGCTTTAAACAAAACTCGAGCGACATGTTGATGACAGTGACATAAATACAAAATGAAAACTGCTTGCTAAATCTACTCAATATGGATACATTTTATATTAGCATAACATCCATTATTCAGAAAATATAAGACAACGATCCAAAACTCAAACCAAACAAGTGTCATGAAGCCGCAAAATTTTGAAAAGTTATTTTAGATTTTCCGGTCATCATTTTATGACTCCGGATATCTACCCCAACTAAACTAACCGCCATCTTGAACATTGAGACACCATCTTGGATGTTCTGGTATTGATTTTTGGACTCTGCACCTAAAATTACATAAAATAGTCGCCGTAATTTTGGCATGTCGTTTATGATTTTCTGGTTACCAGTTTTGGACGAAGACCGGCATTCTTCCCCATTCAAACTATAGTTATATTGCAGACCTTGTGAAACAGCGCACAGCTTGGGTTTTCTGATTGAAAATTTTGAATTCTGGACATATTTTCATACAAAATATGCCCATAATGCAAGAATTAAAAATCCACTAATTTGAATACTAGGCCATTATCTTGGACTTTGGACCGCTATCTTGGATACTCTGGTGGACTCCGCCACCATCTTCTGTTGACGCGATCAAATTCTTATTTTTCCATCCAACGTTGACCCATCCTGCTATAAATTTACACCATAAGAATCTGAAATGGTACGATTTGATGAGATCGCTTTAGTTTTGTCTATATTTTGTTCTCATATATGAGAACATAGACCTATTCGTCACTGTTGTTCATACCTAATGTTTATCAGGCCATTAAACAAAGCCACGATTTAATTTTTCACATGAACGTTGGTTCTGCTACACAACAGCTAGTCTCTTCGGCTTTGGGAGACGGTTCGGCTTTTGTTATTCCTGTCTTCTTCCATAATAAGAGCTATGTTGCCCATGTGTGTCGTATTCAATTCAACATGCAATAATAAACTAATATTAACATTCATAATCGGAATTGGCTGAAAATCTATGCGTAAAGCTAGAATTAGACACATGTCATCGTGTCAGATGGCATTCACTTGGCCCTTTCTTATGTTTATTGATCTTCGTTCTACTGCTCGTGTTGTGTGTAGGTAAGAGGTAACGATAGCGCACGAATGTAACAAAGCCGACTGACACCCGACTGCGGCAACGAAATGAAGGTAGTAAAAATTGAAGGTGTCACATGCAGGGTTTGACAATTTCGACGGGACTCTCGGAATCAATTCCGGAACACTACCAGTTGTCTTAAGTGTGACGTAAGGCTATTTTCTAGCTAACTGTTCATCGGGTTATCGCAAAAGCCACGATTTGATGTGTCACATGCCTGGATTTGGTTAACTTATACATTTGGCCTCTTCCGGCCACTCAAAACCGATTCCGAAACACTTGCTGGCCGTTCATTAGGTAATCTAAAAAGCCGCTATTTGATGTGGCGCATGTACGGGTTTGTTTCTCTTTCAGATTTAACCACTTCGGCCGGAACCCCGGAACAGGTTCCGGAACACTACTGGTTCAGATATGATCTGAGATGGTTTTCCTGCTCAATGTCCATCAGGTCATCGAAAATGCCGTGGGTTGATGTGTCACATGTATGGGTTTGGTTCAATTGTATATTTGGCCACTTCCAGCGGGACGCCTAGAACCGGTTTCGGAACACTACCGGTTCAGATATGATCTGAGACTATTTTCCTGCTTACCGCTCATCAAGTTATCGAAAATGCCGTGGTTTGATGTGTCGCTCGCATGGGTTTGGTACAATTGTATATTTGGCCACTCCCAGCGGGACGCCCAGGACCGGTTCGGGAACACTACCGGTTCAGATATGGTCTGAGACTATTTTCCTGCTTACCGCTCATCAGGTTATCGAAAATGCCGTGGTTTGATGTGTCTCATGCATGGGTTTGGTTCACTTTGATATTTGCCGCTTCCGGCGGGACACCCGGAACCGGTTCCGGAACACTACCGGTTCAGATATGGTCTTAGACTATGTTTCTGCTTATCGCTCATCAGGTTATCGAAAATGCCGTGGTTTGATGTGTCGCATGCATAGGTTTGATGCATTTTCATATCTGGTCCCTTCCTGGGGTACCGTTCCGGAACACCTAAATGGCCATATCTCCGGAACGGCTGAACCGATCCGAACCATTTTCAATAGGAAACAATGGGACCAGATTCCGCGTCGAATGAACCGTCGGTCATTAAAATTGGATGAGGTTCACTGCCAAAAAGTGATGTGAGTTTTTTTGTACACACACATACAGACACACACACGCACACACATACACACACATACACACACACAGACATCACCTCAATTCGTCGAGCTGAGTCGATTGGTATATGTGATTTGACCCTCCGGGCCCTCTATCAAAAAGTCATTTTTGGAGTGAACATATAGCCTTTCCAGTACACTTAGTGTACGAGAAAGGCAAAAAGAGGTGACCTTTTTGTACACATACACACACACACATACATACACACACACACACACACATACATACACACAGACATCATCTCAACTCGTCGAGCTGAGTCGATTGGTATATAACACTTGACCCCTCCGGGTGCTCTATCTAATTTTCGTTTTTGGAGTGAACATATAGCCTTTCGGTACACCTTGGTGTACGAGAAAGGCAAAAACACGAAACAATCTCTGAAGGTATTTCTGATGGGTCCCCGGAAAATTTTCTGAAAGAACTCCTTAGGAAGGTCTCAATGAATCCCAAGAGAAGTTTGTGGTGCAATCTCTGGAGGAATGTTTGAGAAACTTCTAAAACGTGAGAACTTTCTAGAGGAATTTTTGAAGTAATATTTGAAAGAATCGCTGGAGCAGAAACCTCTAGAGAATTTGCCGCAAGAATCTCTTGAAGATTTTCTGAAAAAATAACTTGAGTATTTTTTATGAAACTTCTGAAGGATTCGCTTGAGGAGTTCCTCTACAATATGACAAGGAATGTTTTCAGGAATTGATTCTTTTTTAGATGACTGGGTGAAAACTGCAGAAATTTTGGGAAGAATATCTTGAACAATTTCTGGAGAAATTTCTAGAGGAATTGCTGGAAAATACAAATCTAGGAGATTCCAGATGCATTCCTGGAGGTATATTTGGAGAAATCCTTACTTGAACCATGAAATGGGTTCCAGCAATAGTTTCAGAATTCTTTGAGAAATTTTTGGAGAAAATTAACTACGGTAGGGTTTTTGACCCCATTCCCGGCACAACAGGTAAACAAAATTGTACATTGCCTAAATTCACAACTAAATGACCGTTTTCATCCACTTCTTCCACCTGAATCAGATACCTTATTGCGTGAACTTGTTGTTAACAGTGATTGTTGTGAAGATTTTCTGCCGGAAAGTTGATTTTGAACGAGTTTACTGCACCTAGTCCAGCACCGATTCTCGGCACCAGTGCCGAACTTCCAGCAAAATCAAATGGGAAATCACTTCGGCACCCATCTTTGTGCTGCCGAAGTGCACTCGTCTACATGTAATATGTGTTATGAGCACTTGTGCGGCTTCAGAGTGAAAGTGCAGCTCATTGACTGTGGATCCCGTTGCGGAAATGTTGCGGGAGATGATACCTACCGAAGTGCGTTTGGATTTCTTTGCTGTGAAGTGCCGGGAATTGACGTGGGTGCCCAAGTAGATCGACACCGTAGCAGCATATGGTGCCCTATAATTTTTTCGGCACCGGAATAATCGGATTTTTTGTCCATGCACTTGCTGTTCCTTAGGTTGAAATTTTACTAAATAACTAAAGAATATCGTCCTGATTAGGAAAAAAAACCACCTCTCGACGCATACTAAATTAAACACTTGGTGGCTAGGTACATATGCGGAATGCGGAAGTTAATCTTGTCCCCCTTAAAACAGTTCGCTTTCGCTTGTAGTTAGTGGGCACAAACGCTAGTGTATTGTGAATTAGCATTCAAGCCGAAAAGCGTTGAATTTGTAAAAAAGGAGTGTTCATGATGTGGGCTCGGAGTCGCTTTGGCTTTCTATTCCGCGGTATCGTTACTTGTTGTGTGGATTAGTTCACAGATAAAAATAATGAGATTTACACGTCATGTAAACTTCATTTTAGTCATGTAAACTTAATGTTATGAAGGTTTACATGATATATCGTGTAAATTTGTGTTATATGTCATGTAAACACTCAGAGTCATGCAATATTACATGACATATAATGGAAGTTTACATGATATTTCATGAACTTTACATGATATGACATGTAAATTTCTGTGATATACCACGCTCCAATTATGTGCATCAGATGTCACAGAATTTTATACTCTTTTTTCGATCTGTGTTGGTAAAAGCGCCAGTTTAGCGAAGTTGAGAGTTGCAGATTTAAGTCGCCGTAGTTTTGTCCAATCTCACTTTGACATTACCCAGAACCCGGACGAAAACAACTGACATTTGTCAAATTGTAGCATTTGTAGAGCAGAAGAGGGGTTTTCTCTCAGCACAGTAACGCCTTTTCTGATATTATACTAGGGTGCCGAGTCACTTGAGCAGTGATTGGCACTTTGGATAATTTTCCACTATGCGTCACACCGCGTACAGAAAATAAGGTAATTTGATTGACTCAGTCAGATAGCGGAAAAGAGCCTAAAATACAAGCCCTGCCAAGAGAGTTTCACTTCCCTATGATTATATCAGCACCTAGAGGTGAGTTGAATTAAATGAGAGCATGACAGGCACATGCCATGCTATAAAAATGCGTCATTTAAGTGCTTATTGGTTATTCAACATCCACTTGGAGGATCATCACAACACAGATCTCCATCAGTTCATTAAAGGAGCCTATTTATCTAGAGATCTAGAGAAAACACGAAATTTGTTCTAAGATTCGTTTATATATTGCACGGATAATTCCTTCGGGAATTCCACAAACGAATTTCCTCAAAAAAGTTCTGTAAAAAAATCCTTTGAGATATTTTCCTAAAACTTTTATGGGAATTTCACCGAGAATTTTTCTATGATTTCTTCCAAAATTACTGTAGGAAAATATTCCAATTATGTCAGTTCAAAATTTCCCTTCGTGAGCATTGCCAATCCATAAGGCTGCTTAAGCAATTTATAAAGAGAATCACCTCCCTCACTCCGACTTCCATAGAGGATTCCTTCATGAACCATGAATTTTCCGAGAATTTCTCAGTTAATGAAAGAGTTTCTATAGGTCTTGTTTCAGGATTTTTTTTTTAATTTGTCCAAAGATTCTTCCAGCAATTTCTTCAATTTACCTTTCCTAATTTTTTTCATAAAATTTGTTTAATGGCTTTTCGTAACATTGCTTCGATAATTTCTGTTTTTTTTTGTGAAACATCATCAAGGTTTTTCCAAAGATTGCTAGAGCATGTCCTTGAAAGATGACTTCAGGAATTCCATCGAAATTTCCTTCAGTAATTTCCTCAGGAATTTCACAATTCACAGGAGTCTGATGCGGGTCTCCAGTTAGCCTAGTGGTTAAGGCCATGGATCGCCAAACCGGAGCAGGTTCGGTTCCCGTTCCGGTCGGGAAAATTTTATCGACTCCCTGGGCATAGCGTATCATTGTACTTGCCTCACAATATACAAATTCATGCAATGACAGGAAAAGGAAGCCCTTCGGAGCGGATCTGGTGTGATGGTTAGAACACTTGACTATTACGCCGAGGACCTGGGAACGAATCCCACTCCCGACAAACTCGCAAAATGTGAGTTCTTCCTTCGGAAGGGAAGTAAAGCGTGGGTCCCGAGATGAACTAGCCTAGGGCTAAAAATCTCGTTAATACAGATAAAAAAAAGGAAGCCCTTCAATTAATAACTGTGGAAGTGCTCAAAGAACACTAAGTTGAAGCGAGGCAGGCCAAGTCCCAGTGGGGACGTAGAGCCATAAAGAAGAAAGAGTCTGATGCAAACATTCTTCTAGGAATTCCTTTCACAAATTGGTATCAATTGTTTCAGTAATGAAAAATGTCCTGATTTTTTTTTTGTAAGTCAAGTTAGGCTTCAGCAACAAACCTCCATAAATTCATCAAACTGAAATTTTTTGGAAATTTCTTCGGAAAGAAATGTCAACTCTTCTGAGATATCCACAAAAATTTACATAGCGAGTATATTTACGATTTACTCGGCGAGTATATTTACCATGAATCACTCTAGAATTACTTGGACTTTTTTCAGGGAATTTGTCTATGAACATCTCAGGGAGTTCCCCAATATTTTTCAAGAATTATGGAAAATTTTCATTCCTCTAAACATTCCGAACATGATCTCTCCAAAAATTTTCCCACGGAATCTTTCACGAATACCTTTTAAGAATTCTGCAATAATTCCTCTGAGGATCTCTCTAGAAAAATGAGGAATCTTACATAAATTTCTTCGAGTGTTTCTTTATTAATCCCTCCGAAAAATTCTCTAGCAATTCCTCTGATACTTGCTCCAGAAGCTCCTACCGAAATTCCAAGTAAACTGTTATAAGATTTTTCAAGAAATTCCACCAGACTCTTTTTTAGTTTTTCCCTGCATTTCCTCTAGAAATAGATCTGAGAATTCGACTTGTTCTTATGTTCAAGAGTTTTCTGATCTCCAAGAGTTCCTTAGAGAATTCGTTCTTAAATCCCTTCATTGATTCTCATGGGAATTTGGGCTCAACATTTTTAGGAAATTTTCAATCTTATTGAAGAGTTTCTTATATAATTCTTCCATGCAGCTAGATCCTATAGAATAAATGTGTACATTTGACACAGCGAAGGAGCTGTTCCAGTCGTACAAAAAAATGTGTAAATTCTGTAACCAGGGCTTTGTTGGATGCTCCTACCAGATTGTCGAGCCACCAGCCATCAGTGCCGTTTAATCAGTTCGTGATCTTTGTCTGTTAGTTTCAGAGTTTGTTAGTTTGTAGAGATTTGGGTACAGTATGTTATTGGCCTGAGGTCTCCTATTCATTAGGATGAGGCTGCCATCTTGAGTATAGCATTCCAGTGAAGGAGCATTTCATATTCATCAGCAGGATGCCAGTACAGACGCTGTTTGAGCCGCACCTCCAGACGCCCGGGAGGTACCTCCTCAATTTAGCTGAAGTTAGAAGGATCCTGGCTACACTACCAGCTAAACACACAACTCTTAGTTGGCGGAAGCATGAGGTAGGAACTTGTGAAGACCAGAGCTATGTTGGACCCCCCTTGTCAGCTCACCATTTTGCAGCCCCATAACACGGAAATTGCTCAACATGCCATTTTGTCCCACTTTCCCTGCCTCGTTTTTGGCGAATCCCAAACCAACTTGCACGCTCCAGTGCGTGAATATAATCAGCTCACAGTCATCTCTTTGCTCTTGCTTTCGCCACGCCGTAGGTATTGTGGCTACCTTTTAGCCGAAAACAATCACCCTGGAACCCGGGGACGACGCTGCGTTGGTAGTGAGGTGGCAAGGGTGCCACCAACCACGACCCACGACTGACGAGTGTGTGTCGGTGACACTTTTCTTGCGCTTCAGGTGTGATAATGGGGATTACCGTGTGGACAAACGTGTCATTTGCAAGCCTTGTGCGGCATCACCAGTAGGTACCTCCACAACCACCGCCGACTCGGAGGGAGAGTAGCTCTCGATCTGTGTGTGTTCAAGTACTAAATAACACAAGGTGGGGTGAAAGCTTTACAGGGAGAAGCAATCCTCTCGGGGTGGGGCTTGGGGTGTGAAGTTACTGCCTAGTCCTTCACAGTTAGTGACAGCTATCAACCAACCACCCAGGCAGCGGCGATAGGATTTGTCTCTATCGTCGTGGCGTGATAAGCGAAGCGGTTGTTCCTAATCCCTTTGGGGCCCCGCCGGAGTGGCGCGGCGGCCGGGGCTTCGTTGTCGCTTTCAGAGAACTACTTTGTCGAGTGACAGACAGGTAGGTTGAAGTGTTTGTGATGGAACGATTTGTACGAGTAAATGACAGGGGTGATGTAAGAGATATGTTTGTGATACTTGGGTGGAATTGATGGGTTATTGAGTTTGGTGAGATGAATGGAAGTTTGCGGTAATGTTCGAAAGAAATTGTATGATGATTCATTCTGATCCCGTTGCAAAATTATCTCCTGGGTGCCCATCAAAACAAAATACTGTCCCAAGAGACATCATTGCGCTACTGGAAGTGTGAACCTCTGGTTGTAGAGGTTATCATACCATCTACCACTGATAACAGAAAAACTTGTGAAGAGAAGGCACAAAATGTAGCTAATTGAAAAATTGTGGGATGAATTTGTGAAAAAACGCGTTCTGGTGAGAATCGAACCCACGACTCCGTATTCGCTAGACCGGCCCTTTTACCAACGAAGCCACAGAACAGTAATGATTCTGTGAAATAGAAAGCCAAACTGCACCCGAGCCCACACCATGAACGCTACTTTTTTCACAAACCATCTCTCCTTCGGCTTAGATGCAATGCACAACACACTCGCGTTTGTGCCCAATAACTACAAGTGAGAGCGAATTGTTTTAAGTGAAGCCAAAATTTACTATCGCACTCCGCATACCCAGCCTTCAAGCAGTATGTTTGCTGGTGTCTAATTTAGTATGAGTCGAGAGCTCGGTACGGTGGTTTGTGAAAATAGGAGTGTGCATGGCGTGGGCTCGGGTTCAGTCTGTTTTTTTTCCGCAGAATCAATACCTGTTCTGTGGCTTAGTTGGTTGAAGGGCCGGTCTAGCGAACACGGAGTCGTGGGTTCGAATCCACCAGAACATAATTTTTTTTTTCACGAATGCAGCTCTCAATTTGTTAATGAGATATCAACATTATGTGCCTCCTAATTACAAGTTTCTGTGTATGTTTATGACATGCCAGAAAATCTGGCAAATGCCAGTAAAGGGCAACCAGCGGCGTCATGGTCGCATTTTTTTCCGCAGTCAAGTTCGCAGATTGTGAACAATCCTCGGTACTCACTTTACGTAATTTATGTTTAGTCCCTTACTGTCCGAGCTGTCAGATCAGTGTAACACGCTAAATAAAATTTACACAAAAGGCAATTTACACGGAAAAAAATACACGGTTATGAATATTTATTGGGTACCGGACTGGTCACCGAAAATTTGATCGTTTTCTTTGGTACATCGAGGTCTTGAAATTAGTCTATGGGGCAACTATATCAGTCCTTTATTAAAATAACGTGCTAAGAAACAAAATCTTTTTTTTTTGTCAAACGTGCATCTATATATAAGTTCTATAACCGGAGGCTATTGAAAGGCAAAACAAATCATCAAGAATAAGTCACATTGACCCTATTTCGCCGTGTTACGTATTACACCGATGTTACAGTCTGCCCCCATTCGGCGGTATATGTTGGTAGCTGGAACCCTTCACGACTGCACTCTCCCCTTCTAATTGTGAGCAAGCATTCTTGTAGATTGTCGCTCACGTTTTCAGCTCCTACAAATTTCCAACTTCGACTTGTGCGACGACGATAAACCATTATATAGAGAGGACGCTCTACTTAATTCCGACTTTTGACAAGTTTTGCTCGCCCCTTCAAGCACTCAATCCCTCGTCGCGTCGAGCCATGATAGGAAATCAAGCAATTAGTTTACAATTTCAGCACTTCCCCTATGAGGATGGACTGCGTCGGGAGAAGTTTCTCGATTGTTCAGATTTTCTTTTTGGTATAGGATCGTACAAACAAACAGTGAATCGTTTTCGACGACGACAAACATAGGAAGGATCGATTTACTCTTCGGTGCTTTATGTCTTCATCCGTTGCGCACCTTTGTCGTAGGTCGGTAGTTGGAAAAAGTTTTTCCATGTCACTTTTCATTTGGGCAAAAACTGAAAGAGAAAGCAATCTATCTGTTAAGAGACTGTCACAGATATTTTTGTTAAAAGGGATGGTTTGTTTTATTCCTTAAATTTTAAACGTAGGTACTCATTTGAATATAAACTATTTAACAACAAAATCGAAAGTGACGATTTATTCATTTATTTAGTATTACATCGTTATTACAATAAAACTGTATCAACAATTCGATTCGTGGCTGCAGTCTTACATCCTCAGCCGCGTCCCACATTTTTTTTTATCTGTATTAACGAGATTTTTAGCCCTAGGCTAGTTCATCTCGGGACCCACGCTTTACTTCTCTTCCGAAGGAAGAACTCACATTTTGCGAGTTTGTCGGGAGTGGGATTCGATCCCAGGTCCTCAGCGTGATAGTCAAGTGTTCTAACCATCACACCAGGTCCGCTCCGTCCTACATTTGTCAAATCGGTCTGTCTGCACCTGGTCCGCCTATCGTTCTCTCTTGTATCAACTGGATGGTAACAAATACCAACTTTGCAGGGTTACCGTCCGGCATTCTTGCAACATGCTCTGCCCACCGTATCCGTCCAACTTATCCACTTTCAGAATGTTGGGTTTACCTTAGAGTGCAGCGAGCTCGTGGTTCATCCTCCGCCGCCACACACCGTTCTTCTGCACGCCGCCAAAGATCGTCCTTAGAAAGCGTCGCTCGAATACTCCGAGTGCATGCAGGTCCTCTTCGAACATCGTCCATGCCTCGTGTCTGTAGAGGACCACCTGTCTTATTAGCGTTTTGTATATGGTGCATTTGGTTCGTGGGTGAATCTTTCTAAACCGCAGCTTCTTCTGGAGCATTCGACTTTCACGACTGATATTGTTGTCAGCCGTCAGTAAGGATCCGAATTAATCGAATTCCTCCACCATTATTATCATCAGCATTTCTGACTGCAATACTTTGGAGATCCTCGCTTTGGAAGACTTTTAAAACAATTACCGTATGACACTCTTGGAGGATTTTTCTTCGTATTTTTTGGTGATTTCCTTACAACTCACTTACAGCCTAATGGTTAAGGCTTGGAATCGCCTATCCGATGACGGGTAACTGGATTACTGGTCCTAAATACTGAATATTCAATATAATACCGGATTTTTTTTCAGCATTTCGTCTAGAGATTCCGTTTAGATAATTCATCCCTCCAGAAGAACCTCCAAGAATATTTCAAGGAAACCTTCCATTCATAAGAACTTTCGCCATGTATTATTTCAGAAATTTCGTCGGAATTCTTAAAAAAAAAACTATTAATGGATTCCAGACATTCTTACAGCGATTTTTTTTTTGAAATCCATATACTTATTTAGGGATTTCTTTAAAAAATCTTCCAAATATTCTTACAGAAATATTTTTCAGGGATGCCTTACAATAATTTACCTGAGATTCGTTAAGAAATATCTTCCAAGTTCTTTTCAGAGACTCTTCCAGAGATTTCTTTTAAAAAGTGTTTCCAGAGACTCCATTAATTTTCCTTATTAATTTATATTGGGAATCTTTATGTTGTTTTATATTGCTCTATTGATAAGAAGTCAATAAAAAAGCGTCCAGCAAAATTTGTCATTTTTTCTGAAGGTCTGAATGTACAAGTATACAAAAATATATGAAACTTTTACTAAAATAATTAGGCTGACACAAATTTCGATTTTCTCTTATGTCAAACCAACCCCCCCCCCCCTCGGAAATCTTTTATCGGAATTCGACATTTTGAGGGGGGGGGGACGAATAAATTATTTAAGAAATTAAAAAAAATAAAGTGAAATTAGAGTCGTCGAGAAAAATTCTAAACAAATCCGATGAGTTTGACGATTTCGTCTTTTGGGTAATTTTCCATCAAATATATTTATTTTTGACGAGTAAACGAGCAAAGTGATATAAGAAGAAAATGAGATTTGGTCCCCCCTTACTAGAGGAATTTTCGGAGGAAATCCTGCAGAAATTTGAAACAAATCTGAAAAACTTTTTGAAAGAACCACTCAAGTATATTTTCAAAGTAATATAGTTTTTCGATGGCATCTCTTAATGATTGCCTGGAAATCTGTAAAATGCTCTGCGTTAATTCCACAAAGAATTTCTAGGGATAGTCCTGGAAAAACGCCAAGAAATATTTCCAGAGAAGAGATTTCTGAAAAAATCCATGAAGAATCTCTGGATTTATGAATGGTTCCCGGATTTTTTTTTAATTCCTGAAAATCCCTGAAGAGGGATCCCAATAAAGTTTATTGTGCAATCCTTGGAGGAATATTTGAGGAACTTCTGAGAAACTCTCTAGATAAACTTCAAGAAGAATCTTTTGGAAACTATCTAGAGGAAAATCTATTGGAATTTCGCTAGAGTAATTCCAGAAAAGAACATCTCAAGGAGCTCCATCGAAAATTTCAGAAGGCATTGCTGTAAAAAAATAAGAATTTCTGAAGGAGTTGCTGGAGAAATTTTAGGATGAATTCTCGGAGAAATCTCTGGAGAAGGTCCTGCAAGAATCTCTTAAAGAATTGCTGACATATAACTGGAGTAATCTTTGATGAAACTCCTGAAGAATTCGCTAGAACTTCTCTACAATCTGTTAAGGAATTTCTGCAGAAATTGTTTTTTTTTTATTATAAAATATGTGAATGAAAACTGGCGAAACGCCAGGA
The DNA here is from genome assembly GCF_035046485.1 of Aedes albopictus. Lineage (NCBI taxonomy): Eukaryota > Metazoa > Arthropoda > Insecta > Diptera > Culicidae > Aedes > Aedes albopictus. Next base: position 287,332,444 of record NC_085136.1, on the reverse strand, counting down.
GGAGTATATTGAGACATTCGTGGAGAAATTTTTAGAGGAGTTTCTGAAAAAATCTTAAAAAAAAACTTCAGGAAATTCCAAAGAAATGCATGGAGGAATCTTTGGAGAAATTCCTTCTGAAATCATGAAAATGGTTCCTGCAACAATTCCAGAAATTTCAGTAGGAATCTGTGAGCAATTTCTAGAGGTAGACTCTATTTTTATTGAATGTGCTGCGGCGCACACGTTTATTCATTCATTTATTTAGTACTACTTGGTACTAGTTGTCCCGGCAAACGTCGTTCTGTCTGCCTACTATGTTTTTGTCATGCAACTCTGTAGTAAAATGCCCCGCAAAATGGAATTTCAAACTTTCTCATTTTCGGTGCGTTTTCGGTCGATTTTCCCAATTATTTTTTCGTACGAATACGTCGGAGTCCTGCACGAATGAATCACTGAAAGAATGGTGTAGATCCGTTGGCCCGTTCCTGAGCCTATTCGTGACATACAAACACCATTCAATTTTTATTTATATAGATAATATCAAATTCAAGATGAAACTGAATCAACAATATTTCTCAAGAATAATACTCGGTTACGCCCAACGCTCGCCAAGTCACGTTCCTCCTGATCCGCCCATCGTGCTCTCTGCGCACCACGCTTTCTTGTGCCAACCGGATCTGTCGCGAACACCAACTTTGCAGGGTTGTTGTCCGGCATTCTTGCAACATGCCCTACCTTTCGTGTCCTCCCGGCTTTGGCCACCTTCTGCATGCTGATCGTCTTTAGCACGCGTCGCTCGAAAACTTCGAGTGCTCGCAGGTCCTCCTCGACCATGGTCCATGTCTCGTGCCCGTAGAGGACCACCGGTCTCATTAACGTTTTGTACATGGTGCATTTTGTGTGTGGGTGAATCTTTTTAGACCGCAGCTTCTTCTGGAGCCCGTAGTAGGCCCGACTTCCGCTGATGATGCGCCTCCGAATTTCACGGCTCACGTTGTTGTCAGCCGTCCGTAAGGATCCGAGGTAGACGAATTCCTCCACCACCTCGAAGGTATCCCCGTCTATCGTAACATTACTTACCAGACGGATCTGGTCGTATTCGGTTCCGCCTACCAGCGTGTACTTTGTTTTTGAGGCATTCCCCACCGATCTTTGCTGCTTCGCATTTCAGGCGGGTGTACAGCTTTGCCACCGTTCCAAATGTTCTGATAATGTCCATGTCGTCCGCAAAGCACACAAATTGACCGGATTTTGTGAAAATCGTTCCCTGGCTGTTGAGCCCGGCTCGTCGCATCACACCTTCCAGAGCGATGTTGAAGAGTAGGCATGAGAGTCCGTCACCTTGTCGCAGTCCCCGACGAGATTCGAATGAACTGGATAGTTCACCCGAAACCCTTACGCAGTTTTGCACACCGTCCATCGTTGCTTTAATCAGTCTAGTCAGCTTCCCAGGATAGCCGTTTTCGTCCATGATTTTCCATAGCTCTGCGCGGTCGATACTGTCGTACGCCACTTTGAAGTCGATGAACAGGTGGTGCGTTGGGACCTGGTATTCACGGCATTTCTGGAAGATTTGCCGTAAGGTGAAGATCTGGTCCGTTATCAACCGGCCGTCAATGAAGCCATCTTGATAACTTCCCATAAATTCATTTGTTTTGGGTGACAGACGACGGAAGATGATCTGGGATAACACTTTGTAGGCAGCATTCAAAATAGTGATAGTTCTGAAGTTCCGAATCGTCGCCTTTCTTGTGAATGGGGCAGATTACCCCTTCCTTCCACTCCTCCGGTAGCTGTTCGGTTTCCCAGATCCTGACTATCAGCCGGTGCAGACAACTTTTCTGAGCCCATCTTGATGAGTTCAGCTGCGATACCATCCTTACCAGCTGCTTTGTTAGTTTTGAGCTGATGATTGGTATCCTTAACTTCCCTCATCGTGGGAGTTGGTTTATTTCCGTCCTCTGCTGCACTGGTGTCGTCGTTTCCTCCATTACTGTGGTCTCCCGCGCTTACGTTCTCCACGCCGTTCAGATGCTGATCGAAGTGCGGCTTCCACCTTTAGATCACCTCACCCGTTCGTCAAGAGACCTCCGCCCATATCCTTGCATATTTCTGCTTGCGGCAAAAGGCCGTTGCGAGATGCGTTGAGCTTCTAGTAGAACTTCCGTGTTCTATGTGAACGGCACATCAGTTCCATTTCGTCGCACTCCGCTTCTTCTAGGTGACGCTTTTTCTCCCGGAAGAGGCGGGTCTGCTGTTTCCACTTCTGTTTGTAACGGTCGACGTTCTGTCGGGTCCCTTGCTGCAGCGTTACCGCCCGTGCAGCGTTATTCTCCTTCGAAATTTCTCTGTGCTTCTCGTCAAACCATTCGTTCCGTCGACTCCTTTCCATGTAGCCGATGGTGCTCTTCGCTGCGTTGGCTCGTTGATGGCTGCTTTAACTGTTTTCCTGCAGTCTTCTAGAGGGGCCACATCGAGCTCTCCATCATCTGGCAAAGCTGCCTCGACATTCTGCGCGTATTCTGAGGCAACATTCGGTTGATTCAGTTGTGGCGGCCGCCGGTACCGTACATTGTTGATGACGGAGAGTTTTGGGCGCAGTTTGACCATCACCAGATAGTGGTCGGAGTCGATGTTGGCGCCACGATAGGTCCTGACGTCGATAATATCGGAGAAGTGCCGTCCGTCAATCAGAACGTGGTCGACTTGGGATTCCGTCTGCTGTGGTGATCTCCAGGTGTAACGATAAGGGAGGCTGTGTTGGAAAAAGGTGCTACGTATGGCCATATTTTTGGAGGCGGCGAAATCAATGAGTCGTAAGCCGTTTTCGTTCGTCTGCTGGTGGGCGCTAGTCTTACCAATCGTCGGTCTGAATTCCTCCTCCTGGCCTACCTGAGCGTTAAAATCTCATATGATGATCTTGACGTCGTGGCTTGGGCAGCGATCGTACTCGCGTTCGAGCTGCGCGTAAAATGCGTCCTTGTCATCATCAGTACTTCCGGAGTGTGGGCTGTGCACGTTTATTATGCTGAAGTTGAAGAATCGGCCTTTGATCCTCAACCTTCACATTCTTTCGTCGATCGGCCACCAACCGATCACGCGCCTCTGCATATCACCCATCACGATGAAAGCTGTTCCCAGCTCGCGTGTGTTGCGCAGCTCTGGTAGGTGGTATGATTACCTCTAAACGTTCGCACCATGGATCCTGTCCAACACACCTCCTGCAGCGCTATAATGCCAAACCCGCGGTACTTCAGTAGATCGGCGAGTATGCGGGTGCTCCCAATGAAATTGAGAGATCGGCAGTTCCACGTACCGAGTTTCCAATCGCAAGTCCTTTTTGTTCGCTGGGGTCGTTGCCGTTGGTCTCGGTTCGTATTATTCTGTTGCTGTTTTTCCGTTACAATGGTTTTTTTACGGCTGACTCGTAGCAAATATACTATATTAACAATATAGGTCACTTCACGTTTTTACATACAACGACATGGAGACACCGTTAGCGAATAATTTCAGCACCATCTGTTGTCAGAAAAAGTCAATAATTGTATTTTGAGCAATTTTAGTTTACCGTGCAATACGACTTTTCTTGAAAAAAAACGTTAGGGGTGTCGAAGTTTTTTGTTCCCAAATAATCGATTAATAAATAATCGATTTACTAAACATGTACGCAAACAAAATAATATTTCATTAGATGACATCTGGGAATACATCTATAGAAGAACTTGAATGCTCCCTTATTGTAACGACACCGAAATCATTTAACATCAAAAGTTTAATTTTCCATCCTCAAAATTAACTTATATTTTGCCCTGGTGGTTGCTATTTTTCTTTTAATAGCATCAAGTCTATGCTGACATTCATCGGATTAAAGCTCCTCAATTTAATCGTATAATTTGTTCTAGACGCATCTGGAAGAGAATTTACTTTGCTGTACAGAAATGGCTCGTTTCTGTTTCCATGGAGCAAAGCTCGTTAAAAATTGAAAAAGTTAACTTTATCTATGCTGCGCCTTGATAGAGTCGTACTTTTGTCAGGGTATTAATACCCTATTGTTGTTGTTCAAAATGCTGTACTTTTCCTAGTCATACTACACTAGGACTTTCTCGAGAGTTCATTTAACCATTGATCATAATTCGTGGAAGTTTGGAAAATCGATCGTTGCAGCTAGACCCTATGGGCTATGGAAGGTACTAAACGTGAGAAATGGTGAGAAATGAACGATAACGCGATAAATAGTTTACATATTTTTCACGACGATGCCTGCACTCAAAGTGTTTAAGTTTGATAAAAATAAGAATAAAAAATCGGCCAGAAAAGTATACAAAAAACCCTGACAACTTTGAACTTTTTTTTTCAGATTTTTTCCCATAGCACTGCATATAAAAACGTGTGTACAATGTTGGCCAGGGCAACTACTTTTAATTCCTTTTTAGGTTGGAGTTAAAAAGGTGAACATTTTTTCGTTGACAAAGCGTTTTCTCGTCGTTTCTCGACGTATCTTTGTTAAGAAACGTATATAATTTTGAAGTCACTCGTAGACTTCATGGCCTTGAAGAATTTTGGATTTTATTATCAAAACTTTTCGTGAGATCGAACACAGAAATTCTATGTTGAGATCAAGCTAGATTTTATAAGACTTCATACACGATTATAAAAACGGCAAAAGTCAAGAAAGTGAATCTGTGATTAATTCATTCGCGTTTTCTTTTCATTTTACAATGTGCTTCGGTTCATGTCAAATCGGATGTGTTAAATCAAATGTGGGCTTCGTGGCCGTGCGGTTAGCGGCGTCAGTCGTCTAGGCGTTTCGTAAGCCTCGGAGTGCGGGTTGATTCCCGCGCCAGTCGGGGAAAACTTTGCGTCGAACGGAAAATTCTCCATTGTGCCACTGGGTGTTCAGGGTCCGTTGTCTCGTGTATGTAATGTTCAGTCTGTGCAGCCTTTGGCTGAAGACGGTGTAGTGTAGTTTTACTTCAAATATTTGGCTTTGGTAAGTTAAAGTTGGAGTGTGGGACCAATTAGGTAGGGGGTCCTATGTTGGTCACTTTAAGCTATAAAGGCAGCACCCATTTATTACGTTCATTCAGTGGCGATTCCCTAACATCAAATCAACCTATTCATCAAGCGTAAATTCTTGAATTTTCTCATCAAATTAGCATGTAATTGGTAGAAAATGACGAGAATTGTCGTTTCCGTCCATTTTCAACTTGATTCTGATCCTGATTTCTCCGCAAATTCAAGATCAAAAAACACAGTATACAAGACAAAGTTTGCCGGGGACAGCTAATTAATTATAAATTCGGTAGAGAGAGCTCTAAAAATGCCTGTAGAAATGCGAACAGAATAGTAAGAGGAGGTTCAGATTTTCATAAAAAGTTGGTTTAGCACGCCAGAAAATGTTAAAGATCTATTTTTTTTTTCTAATATGAGCAGTTGAAAAATAAAATCGATTATTGTTTAACCCTCAAAAGCCCTAGACGAACCACTTTTTTTCAATCGGCTACTACTCAAAGACCATACAATCAAAAAATTTGAAACCAATTTTAAAGTGAATGCGGTTAGTTGGTCTTCCAATATCTGGGTGTGGCATCCCCCCTGACCCCTCCCCCCTTTCTGGGTATTGAGAAATGCCTTGCCACGGGGGTATTTTTCGGCAATTTTATTGATTATCACACATATTATCATTCTGATATTTGTATTGTAAAATGTATTTGGCCATAAAATGATCGCTCTGTGCTATGGGCATACCACCGCTACGGAACCAGTTCCGGACGTTCAGGTTTCCGGACATAATCTCCGGAGGAACCTGCTACATACTGTTTACTAAGGTTCGCATTTATAATCCTTTTTTGCGGCTTCAAATATTGAATTTAGAAGTATGATGTCTTGGAAGAGTTTGTTCTATATACTTAATTCTTTATTTTAAATTTTTTACCTAGATGATTAATCCACCTAAAAGTGCGATAGGAATTCACTTTTCTCAAAAATAAAGATAGAGCATTGGTGTCTTCTACAAAGTTTCAGAAAAGGGTGTTATTGGAAAGTTTGCCGAACAAACTATTACCTTATTTGCTCAACTTTAAGAGTTATGTGTCATTGTTTGTGGACGACCCCTTGTAATAGGTTTTCGGATACAACTTTTTCTATGGATTTTTAGGATTTTTCGAGTGTTCTACAAAGTTGTTCTTTGTGATGGAATACACCTCATTCTGCTTTTTTCTTCGTACTGGATTAACGCTCCAAGTGGAACAGCGCCTGCATCTCAACTTCCCAAAAAATTTCAAAAAGACTATGGAGTTTTTGGTGAAATTCTCTTTATTTTTTATTTTTTAATGGTTATAATACTCCTCTAAAAATTATTACTGTCAACTCTCATGCAATTACAGCTTAGCTTACTAGCTACGTACAAAAAAAAATGCTGTGATTTTCCTAGACATTTTTGTTTATTTTCCTGCTGTGATTCTTTCAGTGATTTCTACGAGGATCCCTAAAAAAAATTTCTAAGTATTTATCCAGTAGTTCATGCCGGAAATTTACTTGAAATTTCTTCAGAAACTTTTTTGGCATTAATTCAACAATTTCCTAAAGAATCCACCAGGAAGTCTTGTTGGAATTCCTCAACCAATTCCTGCTGGTAATGTACCAGGAATTCTTGGTGGACTCCTAAGAGCAATTACTGAAGAAATCTCAGCTGATATTGTTTGAGAAATTCCAGCAAGAATTCCTGAAAAAATAGTAGAAATATCTGAAGGAATCCTAGCAAGAATTTCAGGTGATGTTGCTAGGGAAATTCCTAAAGGTATATTTGAAAAATCTCTGGAGAAATCACAAATGGAATTCCTATAGGAACCCTTGGAGGAATCACATGCAGCAAATGTAAAGGAATCTTTGAAGAAACCTCTGGGGCAATCTCAGCAAGAATCTCGAGAGAAATCCCATTATTAATTTGGGGAGGAATTTCAAGAGGATTCCTCTAAAAGTTTCTCCTTGCATTTTTCTGAGCATTTCTCCAAGAATTCCTTCAGGACCTCACTTACGAAAAAAAAAATCCTCTAGAATGCCCAGTCCACAGGAATTTCTACAAAAGTTCCTTTTGTGATTTTTACAAGTTTTTTTTTCAAGCCATTCCTCTACAAATTTCCCCGAAATGCCTGCTTGGTTAAATCCACGAATTCCTCAAGTTGTTTTTCTAGTAATACCTCTTGGAATTTATCCAAGAATTCTTCTGGGATTACCTCTAGACATTCTTGTTGGGATTTATTGAATTATTATTGATTGGATTCATCCACCAACTACTACTGTAACATCTCTTCTGTAACATCTTCCAGAGTTTCTCTTGCGCTTCTTCTAAGAATGTATCTAGGGATTGTTTCAGGAATTCCTCTTCGTTTTCTTATTGGAAATCTCCTTCAGATTCCTTTGAGAAATTAAGTTGAAATTGATTCAGATTTCTCGAGGAATTCGTGGTGGGAAACCTCTTGGAAGTCTTGCTGGGATTCCTCAAGCCATTAATGACAGAAATTATTCAGCGATTCTTGGAGGATTCTTAAAAGCATTTACAACAAAAATACCATCTGGAAATGCTTGTGAAATCCCAGTAGAAATGCTTGGAGAAATTCTGGTAGGAGTTCCTGAAGGAATCACATGCTGCAGCAAGAATTCATAGAAATATTTCGGGAGGACTTGAATAAACCGTAGAATGTTTCGAGATTTGTTGATTTTTTTCGGTGAAATTTTCACCGGTGAATTTCACCGAAAAAAATCAACAAATCTCGAAACATAAAATTCAACGATGACGAAAAACCCCACAAAGTAAACTGTAGAATGTTTCTTAGAGGGACATTCCTTGCCGAGGGAAGAATCCCGGCAGAAACTTCTAGCACAATCTCATCAGACATTCCTGGAGGAATTCTAAGAAGATTTCTCAAAATATTTCTCCAGCAATTTTAGGGATGACTGCTGGGGTTCCTCTGAAGATCCCTCCAGAATTTCTCCGAGAAATTCTTCTCCAAGGATATCTCTAGGAATTCCTCTTGCAATACATCCAGTAAACAACAGGGATTCCATAAATACCTTCTGGAATTATAATTATTGCTCTTTAAATTACTGGAGGATTCTCTGCAGATATTGCATTGGAATTCCAGAAAAAAATCAGGAGAGTACCTACCTGAAATGTCTAGAAAAACCCCAGAAGAAGTCCTGGAGCAATTCCAGCAGTAGTTCATATATTCTAAAGAGGATTCCCAGTAGGAATTACTTATTTCTGGAGAAATCTATGAATAAATTACAGCAGGAATTACTGGAAGAGTCCCAGCAAGAAATTGGTAATGCAAGAAGAATTGAGGAGTCCAGGTGCAAAGGGGTGTAAGTGACCATTTTGTCGATTTTGAGCTGAGCATATCAAAAATTTCTTATAATTTTAAGCTTTTTGGAACTTTTTCAAGATTATTTTTACGATGAATTACAATAAAATGGAGAAAATTGGGTCCATTTTGAAACCTTATACATTTTGCATGGGAGGAAAAATTAATGGAAAACTTTATTTACTCATATCTCATTTACTCGAAAGTATATTTTTGTCACTTTCACCCGTTTGCTTCTAATCCCTCTTAATTCTTGTGTGAGTCCTTGCAGAAATTTATGGAAGAATCTCAAGAGCAATTGCTGGAAGAATTCTTGGTCAAAACCTCTGAAAGAAGCACAGGAGGAATTTCTGGGAGAGTCCATGGAGAAATCCCTTCAAATGTCGCATTGAGAATTTCTGCAGGAATGCCAGCGGACATTGTTGTAGGATTTTTTGAGAGCAAAATCTGAATGCATCCCGGAGAAATTCCTGAAGGAACCCTTGAAGCTACCTATTCAGCAATCCCCGCGGGAATCGCTTAGAGAAGCTCATCAGGTTTTTCTGAAGACATTGCAATTTTCCTAAGGAGTTTTAAACATATTTTTATACATATTCCTTCTGTGATACCTTCAAGAGTAGTGTGCGGTAGTTCGGCAGCAGCAAAGTTTCGCGCGCTGGCTTTGCTAGACTTTTGCGATTTTTTTTTCTCTTCTCTCTGCGGGGCTCCGACGACGGGACGAGTGTGCGCGCGCCGTGGTTGAGTCGGTTCCGAATTTTTCGCTTCCCTTCGGCGCTAGTTTCCAATACACTTTTAGTTGATAATAAATATTTTCTTTCATTTTTTGCATTTACACAAAAGAGTGAAAAATGTTAGTTCGGGTTCGCCGGTCGAGAAAAAATCCGGGCACCGACAAGTGAGTCGCGTTCAGTGTATTTCTGTGTGGAATAGACTAAAGGTTTCTGCTCCCTAGTGGAGTGGAGACGCGCGATCGAATTTTCTTTTTGGCTAGTTCTTGCGTCGAAAAGTGGTCGGTTGTTAACGGCGGTTTGTGTATATTGATCCATTGTCAAATCATATCACCAACCATAGGTGAATCCCGGACTGACAATGTACCTTACCCTACTAACAAAAAATTCCTTCCTGAGACAAACGTGGAGATGCAGCGATTCGCGGTCTTTATAACAACGTTTGTCTTACTAACATTCCCTTCCATCCTCGATGACCGTAAGGACATGGCCGGCGCCGTTATTGACCTTATTAAAGTTGAGAGCTCTCGACCTGTGTACATTGAGAATAGTAAGCTAGTCCCAAGCCCTATTCATTGGTTCCTTGTGCAATTTCGATTGCTCTGGCCAATCACGGAGTAGCAACTACGAATTGTGCGGTCATCTATGCTCATGCTGCTCATGCTCATGCTCATATTCCTTCTGTGATACCTTCAAGGACTCCTCCAGAGATTTCTCCAAGGTATTCTATAGAAATTCTGCTTGCGATTCATTTATAGATTTCTTCATGGATTCCTTAAGATTTTTTTTTCCTAAGAGTACCTACCAGCAGAAACTCAAACTAGAATTTCTCCAGGAATGTTTCCAGCATCACTTCTGGAGAAATCTCAGCAATAATTCCTAAAGGAATTTCAAGTTGCTTCCCAGCTGGAAAATTTGTTAGAATATTTCTGAAATAATCGTCATGTAAATCCCCGAGAGAATCAAAACGAGATTTTTTTTGAATGAATCATAGTTGTAACCACTAGCGTGGCCAGATGTTCCTTTATTACTCGTTCTTCAGGAACAAACAAGAGAACGAGAATCATGGAAGAGATGGAACTTGCTCTCACTTATATTCCTCTGTTTCTCATGATTAGAGAATGAATGAAGAATAAGCCGGATGCCCAGGGTGCCCAGGACCGAAAGTAGCAAGTAAGTAGTGACTGCAATTGAGTGAGGTATTCCAGCAATAATTTCTGCAAAAATTATAGGAATTTCTCCAAGCATACTTCAGGATGGCTTTTTAGAATTTCAGAAGTTGAGATGCAGTCGCCGTTCCACTTGGAGCGTTATTCCAGTACGAAGAAAAAAGCAGAAAAAGGTGTATTCCATTACAAAGAACAACTTTGTAAAACACTTAAAAAATCCATAGGAAAAGTTATATCCGAAAACCTATTACAAGGGGTCGTCCACAAACAATGACACATAACTCTTAAAGTTGAGCAAATAAGGTAATAGTTTGTTCGGCTAACTTTCCAATAATACCCTTTTCTGCAACTTTGTAGAAGACACCAATACTCTATCTTTATTTTTGAGAAAAGTGAATTCCTATCGCACTTTTAGGTGGATTAATCCTCTAGGTAAAAATTTTAAAATAAAGAATTAAGTATATAGAACAAACTCTTCTAAAACATCATACTTCTAAATTCAATATTTGAAGCCGCAAAAAAGGATTATGAATGCGAACCTTAGTAAACAGTATGTAGCAGGTTCCTCCGGAGATTATGTCCGGAAACCTGAACGTCCGGAACTGGTTCCGTAGCGGTGGTATGCCCATAGCACAGAGCGATCATTTTATGGCCAAATACATTTTACAATACAAATTTCAGAATGATAATATGTGTGATAATCAATAAAATTGCCGAAAAATACCCCCGTGGCAAGGCATTTCTCAATACCCAGAAAGGGGGGAGGGGTCAGGGGGGATGCCACACCCAGATATTGGAAGACCAACTAACCGCATTCACTTTAAAATTGGTTTCAAATTTTTTGATTGTATGGTCTTTGAGTAGTAGCCGATTGAAAAAAAGTGGTTCGTCTAGGGCTTTTAAGGGTTAATCGATTATATAAGAATAAATGGGCATCCCCACCATGCAATGACAGCTTGACAGAATAAACGTCATCTGGATGGCGCATGCATTTAGTGTGTAGTAGTACCTCTTCTGCCGCTTGGTGGCGACACATTCACTAAAAAGAAGTCGCCAAAAAATCGTAAGAGTGACCTATATTGTTTTTTTTTTTTTATCTAGTTCATTTATTTGGGGCTCAATCGCGTATAACGCTTTACGGAGCCGAGGATCTTTCTTTGTACTTAATAGTATACATTATACAGAGTAATAACTTTTTAATGATATCTGTTAGTAATGGGTGGAAGCCAGGATACTCGTGGCAGCTCGAGGTTAGAAGGTCACATTTTGAGGGATGGACAGGGTAAGGATTGGGCCAAAGGTTTCACTGCTGGTCATCCGGGGGTGAATCGCATCTTACTAGCGTATTCGGTGCCTTGTGGTGTTGGTACCAACTTGTTGTGGGACTTGGTCTTCCGGATGGTCAGGAGCAGCTTGGTAACACAAAGAGGACAAAACAGAGAAAAAAAAAACTGGAGAAGAAAACACAAGCAAATTAAACTTTTATACCAGCAGAGCGGAGAAAGTCGAAAATACATCCCATGTATGTGACATCGCGGGTCCCCAACACATCTCTCACAAGAACAAAGGGTTGTCTACCTCGGGCCTCAAGGGTATCCAATAATAGCGCTCTGAAGGCGTCATTATCCGGGCATTGCCAAACTACGTGGTCGATGTCATCATAACCGGAACCGCACTTAGTACAAACATTGCTCAACGCGAGGTTAACCCTGTGTAAATGCGCGTCTAGCGAGTAATGGTTGGACATAAGTCTTGACATCACGCGAATGAAATTGCGACTTACATCCAGACCATACCACCACACTCGCAAAGAAACATTAGGAATATTGGAATGTAACCACCGTCCCAGCTGGCCATCTCGCCAATCATTTTGCCAACTTTGAAGAGAACTCTGGCGAACAAAATGGAAAAATTCATCATGTGAAATTCTTCTATCATAGATCTCACCTTCCTGTGCGCCCACCTTTGCGAGAGAGTCCGCCTTCTCATTGAATTTATGGCAATGCGAGGGGACCCATACAAAGGTAATCTTGTATGATCTTTCGACCAGTGCACCCATCTGCTCCCTTATTTTTGTAAGAAAGTAAGATGAATGTTTAACAGGTTTCATCGACCGGAGTGCCTCAATCGAACTAAGGCTATCCGAGAAGATGAAGAAATGGTCTACGGGCATGTTGGAAATCATCCCCAAAGCGAAGTTGATTGCTGCCAGCTCAGCAACATAAACCGAACAAGGTTCCTGAAGTTTGCGGAAGGCGGTGAAATTTTCATTGAAAACACCGAAACCAGTGGATCCATTTATGCGAGACCCATCAGTGAAGAATCTCTTACAGGAATTGACATTTTGGTACTTTTCTTTAAAAATGCGAGGAATAGATATACATCGAAGTTGATCTGGTATTCCATGAATAGCTTGTTTCATGGACAGATCGTATTTAACAGAGGTACTGTCATTAGTGAAGTGTACACGGGGAGGATTATAACTTGGTAGGCTTATGTCAGATGACATGTAGAACAGATAGATTCTCATGAATTTTGATTGAGTGTTCAGACTGAGCATTTCTTCGAAGTTTTCAATGACAAGTGTGTTGCTCACTCCACACTTGATAAGTAACCTTAGCGAGAGCTCCCAGAATCGGTTCTGGAGAGGTTTCACCCCTGCCAGGACCTCAAGGCTCGCATTATGCGTTGAGTGCATACAGCCGAGAGCAATACGCAAACAACGGTATTGAATTCGTTCCAACTTTATTAGGTGGCAGTTTGCTGCTGAGTGGAAGCAGAAAGAGCCATACTCAATAACAGAGAGAATAGTCGTTTTGTAAAGTTTTATGAGGTCTTCCGGGTGAGCACCCCACCACGTTCCGGTAATTGTGCGTAGAAAATTGATCCTTTGTTGACATTTTTGCACCAAATACTTAATTTGGGTACCCCAAGTGCCTTTTGAATCAAACCAGACCCCAAGGTATTTCGAAGTCAAAGACTGGTCGATTTCTATTCCCAAAAGATTGAGTTTCAGTTGGGCTGGGTTCCGCTTTCTAGAAAACACAACCAATTGAGTTTTTTGCGGAGCAAACTCGATCCCTAAATCTCTTGCCCAGATTGACAGATTATTTAGAGAATTTTGCAATGGTCTTTGCAACATTTCTGCATGTGGGCCTTTTAGAGAAACCACAGCATCATCTGCAAGTTGTCTTAGCGTGCATTGTCCTTCCAAGCAACTATCAATGTCTTTCACGTAAAAATTATAAAGCAAGGGACTTAAACATGAGCCTTGGGGTAGGCCCATGTAACTAATTCTGGAAGTTGTCAGTTGTCCGAGATTGAAACTCATATGTTTTTCTGACAGCAAGTTATACAAGAAATTATTTAAAATTCCTGGAAGTCCACTATTGTGCAGTTTTTCTGACAATATTCCTATGGAAACTGAATCAAAGGCGCCCTTAATATCCAAGAAAACTGAAGCCAGTTGCTCCTTTTCCGCAAAGGCCAGTTGAATATCTGTTGAAAGCAACGCTAGACAATCGTTTGTTCCTTTGCCCTTGCGAAACCCGAACTGTGTATTTGAAAGCAAATTATTCGATTCGACCCAATGATCGAGTCGTGATAGGATCATTTTTTCCAACAATTTCCTTAATGATGAATTATGATCAGGCGGTATGAATTATGATCAGACGCTGGTTTACCAGGCTTTTGAATAGCTATTACTTTGACCTGTCTCCATTCATGCGGAACGATGTTGTTCTCCATGAATGAGTTGAACAGGTCCAGTAATCGTCTTTTCGCGATATCTGGGAGATTCTTTAGAAGATTGAACTTGATCATATCGCGTCCCGGAGCGGAATTGTTTGATGAAAGAAGAGCCATAGAAAGTTCCAGCATAGTGAAGGGTCTGTCCAGAGAACCGTCTCTTGGGGATGTTTCCCAAGAAATCGGTTGTGCTGGGACTGAGTCTGGGCAGACCTTTTTCGCGAAGCTGAATATCCAACGGTTGGAGTATTCGTCACTCTCATTAGAAGAAGAGCGATTTCGCATGTTGCGAGCCACTCTCCAAAGCGTTGTCATTGAAGTTTCTCTTGAGAGACCCTCAATGAAATGTCGCCAATAACTACGCTTCTTCGCTTTCAGCAGGTTTCTCAGCTGTCTTTCGAGCTTTGCGTACTCTTGATAAAGATCTGAGGTACCGTGCCTACGAAAAGTTTTGAAAGCACCAGATTTTTTAAGATACAACTGGGTGCAATCATCATCCCAGCCTAGTGTGGCTGGTCTTCTTTTGAAGATTGCACTTGGAACACGTCGTTTTTGTGATTCTACTGCACTCTTATATATAAGTTCAGACAGGAATCGATACTCATCCAAAGGTGGGAGGGGATTGAATGATTCGATGCCAAAAGATACCGCTTCTGCATACTTTTGCCAATCGATATTCCTTGTGAGGTCAAAAGGAACCTGAATTGGATGGTCTGACCTTTCACTATTATGCTTTATGGTGGTTATAATGGGTAAGTGATCACTACCATGAGGATCCTCGATTACCTTCCACAAGCAATCGAATGATAGTGAACTTGACCCCAGTGATAGGTCGAGACGACTTTCTTTGCCGTCAGATGCAATACGTGTCACTTCACCTGTATTTAAAATGTTCAAATTGAAATCGTCGCACAAATCATAGAAAATGGCCGCTCTATTATCGTCATATGGTTCGCCCCACCCTGTACCATGTGCGTTCATATCACCCAGAATTAAAACTGGATGTGATAGTGCAGAAACCGCATTCCAAAGATGACGGCGGTTGATTGAAATTCTTGGAGGAATGTAAACGGAAGCTACGCAAAGTTCTTTACCCTTTACGTTTATTTGGCAAGCGACGATTTCTACGCCAGGATGAGTCGCGATTGGAATTCTATAAAATGAGTAAGTCTTTTTGATCCCCAAAAGAACTCCCCCATAATGGTCATCTCTATCCTGGCGTATAATGTTAAAATCGTGGAAGTTGAGTTCATCTTCAGAAGAAAGCCATGTTTCACAAAGGGCAAATATATCACAATCAGAGTTGTGAATCAAAAACTTAAACAGGTCTAATTTAGGTTTTAGACTATGACAGTTCCACTGTAGCACAGTGATCATATCTTGTACCTCACTTGATGAATTATCCATCGAAAGATATGATCGCAGCAAGGAGGGGCCATGATTGTGTCAGATTCCGAAGATATTCTTCTACTGTAGGTATAAACATATCAATAATGCCTCTAAGTGTTTCTGGAAGGCTGAGGGCATTATATAAGCGATCCACGAGAACCCTAAAAGTAAACAGTCCTCGCTTGGGTCTAGGAGGCTTACTTGAACTGCGAGGAACTTTGGTAGCTTTTTTCTTGCTACCTTGTCGATTATTTCTCTTTGAAGTGTATTTAACAGGCGGAGACGGGGGTGACAGGTTCTTGCTACAACATGGATCTGAAGCTAGAGGAACCTGATTCTTCGGAGTTTTTAAGTTTACCCCGTCTCCTTTAACATTAGGCAAACTTTTGAGGGAAGACTTTAAAAAGACCTTTCGGCGCAATCCCGGGGAAGATGATGACTTCCTTTTTCCAGGTGCGTGTACCTCCGAAAGAGATCCACCCTCATCAGTTTCGCCATCGTCCTGATCATCGGAAGACAACTCCTGATAGGGATTTTCAACTGGGACAGCTGATTCAGACACGGAATCTGGTGTTTTAAAAGATTTCACCATCTCCGCATATGTCTGTTTGGAGCGCTTTATGATAGAGCGACTCTCATTTCGAATGCGTCTTTTGTAAGCCGGGCAAACTTGCAAGTCGTGTGGATCTCCGCCACAGTAGCTACATTTTTCCGCTTCCTGTGTGCAAGAGTCCTCCAAATGAGCTTGGTTGCATTTGCCACAACGGGGCTTGTTGTCGCAAAAGCTATCACTGTGACCAAACTGCTTGCATTTGGTACAATTAAAAACCTTCGGCCTAAAAAGATGCACTGGGTAAAAACCACCATCAATTACAACAAATTCCGGGAGGACGGAACCTGGAAAAGTCACTCGAAAAAACGCTGAAGGCGAGTACACCTTTTTATTTCCTTCCATGGAAACCTTAGATAAGCGTTTACAGTCTAGGATAGCCACATCAGGAATTGACCTATTTTTGAATCGACCAAAGCCGGTCTTGATGTCCTCACATGTCAGCATTTCGTCGAGGATCTTCCCCTCCACCTCCACTTCTCGTGCTGGCACATAGACGGCGTATTCAACAGTAAACGCTTCGTGTTGAGCAATTTCATTTGCTGCTTTGTAGCTAGGTGCGGTAACACGCAGCTTGGATGCTTTCACTTGGTGAATAACGGTCCCAGGATACTTACGCGTCAGCTCTCGAGAAATCGAAAGCATATTCAATGGTTTGCATTTGCGCCGGAAATAGACAACCCAAGGTCCAGGCGAAGATGGCTGATAAAACCGCGTACGAGCAATGATATCATTGGGAGGCGTTTCGCCTCCATTTGAAACGTCCATGCGGGAAAAAATCAACCGCAGAAGAGTAAAACGTCAATGAAACAGAAGCAAATCTTTGTAAATTTAATTTATAATGGAAGAAAAAAAAAAACAAGAAAAAAAAATCAAAGAAAAAACTGCAAAATATTTTATATCCGATTGCAATACTTATTCTGTAACGCCCTATATGAGTTCAAAACTCGGACTAGGTGAGAGACAGAAAATATGCCTGGGCGACCTTGAACCGACTTTGGTTTGGATGAGCAAAACAAATTCAACACAATGGGGGGCGAATGGATAATAAAAAAGTGCTACTTAGCCGTTCGATGTTCGTTGTAGCTACAGCAGCAAGCCGTCCGCACTGCAGGTAGAAAACAATCCAAGCCGTCTGCTGCCTTTCTGCTGCTGTTGGTGCGGGAATGAATCGACCACTGTTGGCTTATAGTGATGTCGAATTAAACACTGTGGCACGATACTAGTTGACTTTAAGTCAAGCTAGTTCGCTTCCTTCACTAAGCGCACACACCTATGACACTATTTTGCACTGTTAATTGGGGATAACTTGATAGCAAAACTGATCCAAAACCCACACGTGCGGTGGGGCAAAAAGATCAAATAATAAAACTGTTGCAAACAAGTGCCGCGTGTGGAGACCGGGAACCTGTCGACCGACTCGTTCAAGCGCTCGGTAAGGAATCGACCTATATTGTTAATATAATATATTTGCTCGTAGGGCCTGACACCCCAAGTAACAATTCCATTTATGATTGGTTTTGTTTGATTTTTTATTAAGGTTTTATTACAGCAATAATTAAAACTCACAGTTTTATGACTGCTTTTATGAAAACCATTGATAAAATGATTTATAGTATACTTGAAGATATTAATAAAGACATATTTTTAGAGTAAACAAAACTTTCCGATATGTAAACCTTCTGGCAATCATTATTATCACAATAAAACTGTTAAAACTCTCAACAGATGGCGATCCGTTCGATTAGTAACGACATCTGTTGGTGGAAAAGCAAAAACTACGACACTGCTAGGTTTATTGCGGTCATCATAAAAGCACACTTGCTTTCGTTTTATTTTCGCTGATTATGGTCGTCGCCATATTGAATAATTAGCTTACGTGAATGAAAAATAGTTAATTTTGCTTAAACAAGCAATGAATTAATAGTTTGCCACCATTTTAATACCATTCTCACATAAATGAACTCTAGGTTGTCCCAAAATTTGCACATGGTCGAAAAGCTTGGGGGCTCAACCTGCAAATGATAGCTAAGGGTGTTAGAAACAAACTTTTGTATGACGGCAACTTTCAAAAATGACGTTTAGAGGTCGCCCCGGCGAGATTTTTGAAAAATGGACATTTTTCGTAATAAATTTCATACAAATATTTTTTACCATACAATAATTGGCAATACCCACTATTTTTATATTTTTTACAGCTTGATATGGATCCAAACTTCATGGGAAAAATAATTAACGACATGTTTTGCAGGTAACTTTTTGATACTGAATTTTTGAATTTACTAAAATTTCTCATTTTTTGATATACTTTGCATTTTACCCATCATAAAAAGCATCTGAACCTAATGCTAATTCAAAACAATTTTCATAAAAAGATAGGAAATTTTATGAGGAAAAACTTTGCCGAAGACAGCATGGCGTTTTTTCTATCCGTTTTAGAGTTATTCACGATTTACTATTTGGTGAAATCTGGATTTTTAGGTATTTAAAAAAATCACAAAAGAACTGCCCAAAAACACAAACAAAGTAAAATATTACGCATGCTCAACAAGTTTTTGTCTTGATTGTGTTTAGGAATTGTGGTAGCACTATTCATTGTATTTTTCTTTCCGTTGACAAATCCATTTTCTTTGATCTAGAAAGGCGCATACTTGCGAGAAACTTTATCATAAGGTACAATTTTGAGATGCCTCAGTAGGCCATGGCATTTATAACGGTTATGTACTGACAAATGGTTTATACGAGCATAATACACATTCAAACGCACGGCACATTTTCTATATCATTTAGAAGGTGATACTTTCCGCAAAACATGTCGATCTTGTTTTTCAATGGTGTTGCTCAAATCGTTCAAAGACATAAATAAAACGTTCTAGTAGTACCTATCATTTTGGTCAACAGATAGGACGATAAAAATTACGTCACTTGTTTACGTCCAAAACTGTTGTTTACCAATAATAGCGTACCTTGTCTTACTGTATGCCGTGTATGTGTTATGCTAATCAAATTGTTCTAACCTTGGATAACATTACGTTTACTCACTGGTTCATCTCATCCCACCCGTTTCAATTTGCCTCGGTGTATCTTATTTTCGGTGTTGATAAGATAGTTCAAATCAGTAGATGTAAAAAATAGACATGCCCTGCTTTTCAGAATGTCTTTAATTGGAACTTAGTATCTAAAAATTGGTATTCTTACGTAAGATGTTCGTAATCGCGATTTGAATTTGGCATGGATCAACGTATTCGCCTTTATTCACTTTGCCACTGTTTCCTGGGCTGTTTCACTGGTCCAGGACTCATAAGTCTTCATGTAGAAAAATAATTGAGAATATCGACAGGAAAGTAAGATAAACGCGAAAATATGGCTCAACATTTTGTAGAGAATATCTTTTAAAAATCAATAGGCTGTACGAAGCTTGTCAAGAGAACAAGCTTTTCAAGAAATCTTTGCTAGTTAATTTCCATATGAAGGGATTGAATAACAAAAAATAAAAATCAAATAATGATGTCACCATAATTCCATAACACAATCAAAACAAAAACTTGTTGAGCATATGTGATTTTTTACTTTGTATGTGTTTTTGGAAAGTTCTTATGTGAGATTTTTAGAAAAATACCTAAAAATTCAAATTTCAACAAATAGTAAATTGTGAATAACTGTAAAACGGATAGAAAAAACGTCATGCTGTCTTCGGCAAAGTTTTTCCTCATAAAATTTCCTATCTTTTTATGAAAATTGTTTTAAATTAGCATTAGGTTAAGATACTTTTTATGATGGGTAAAATGCAAAGTATATCAAAAAATGAGAAATTATAGTAAATTCAAAAATTCAGTATCAAAAAGTTACCTACAAAACATGTCGTTAATTATTTTTCCCAAGAAGTTTGGATCCATATCAAGCTGTAAAAAATATAAAAATAGTGGGTATAGCCAATTTTTGTACGGCAAAAAATATTTGTATGAAATTTATTACGAAAAATGTCCATTTTTCAAAAATCTCGCCGGGGCGACCTCTAAACGTCATTTTTGAAAGTTGTCGTCATACAAAAGTTTGTTTCTAACACCCATAGCTATCATTTGCAGGGTGAGCCCCCAAGTTTTTTAACCATGTGCTATTTTGGGACAACCTTGAACTCTCTCTGCTGAGTTTTCTTGTGATTCGAGATAGGTTTACTAAATTCACAAATTGATTTATTTTATTCCAAGATGATAATATTCACTATTTTCGAAGCGCATTAATTTTATGATTCTGCAACGCCAATATTCACGGTAAATTCGAATGCGCATAAGCCTACCAGCACAATAACTACTGAAATATCACTTTGAAATGATCGCATTCTACTTACGAATGATTTATCCTCCTGAACTTTACGTGCCATCGAAGAAGCTTCTCTGCATCTTGAGCTGTCATAGTTTTTGTTAAAAACAAAAAAAAACCACAACAAACGAGAATGGAACATTTTTCAACTAGGTTTTAAAACCAGTTTATTGCTATTCTTAAGGCGGTTTGCAAAACCTTTCCGAGAGTGGTCCACTTAGCCGGAAGATGCTCTTAGAGAGGTTATCAAGAGGTTTTTATGTATGATTCAGTTTTATTGCAAGTTTTATAAAATTGGTCATGAAGATCTCTTGTATAGCCGAACAAAACTTAAAATGTTACTTGGGACCAACCCCCTACTTTCCGGAGGACCATAGTGCACAGCTGAGCTAAGAGTCCTTCCCTGGCACTCGGACGTAGATCAGCCGCCCCTAACATGGGGATCAGACGCTGTTGTGAGCCGCTCCTCCTGGAGAACAGACGCTCAAGTTTGCAGAAGCAAACCCCTTCTTCCCTGTCAGCCTTCGACCAAAGTGCCCGCAAAAACACTCGCTATGTTTTCCAAAGAAAGTGGCTAGGTGTTGACTACCCGACTCGGTAGTCTTAAATCCCTGGCGAAGGAAGATTAGTTCGGTCTGATTGATTGAGGAGATGGTTTTACCCCATCACTACCAATTGCATGATATATTTATGCTCGGTTATTGAACCCTTCCCTTAAATCAGAACCGTGTGCCTGGTGAAAGCTTCCAAATTGGGATAGGCAAGAAGGTGCGGAAAAGTTTTCTAATCTATTTAAATCTGGGACGATGAGCAAAAATCACAACCCCAGATGCCGGTCGGTGTTGATGATGACGATGATTATCCAGCTCATTGGCGACGGATGGAATTCCGGCGAGGAATTTTCGGATAGATGCCTTCGTTGTCGTTGGTCTTGTAGTGCTGGGGTGAGTGTCTATGATGAAAGAATAAAGCATGAAACGCACGGAGTCCCCTTAACCCTTAACATTCAACGAAGGGTGGTGAATTCTGAGTGCTCATGCTCAGAAGGGTTCCATAGCTTCGTTGGTTAAAATAAATTAACATGTACAATAATTTGTATTTGAACTGCATTTTATCCCGCTCTCCCTTTCTCGATACCTACCGGCAACGCAACGGTACAGGAATCAATCCTAAAAGTTTTGTCGATCCATAGAGACCCATGGGCGATGAAGTGGAAAGCTGAGCGCTGACATGCTCCCCATTAGCCATT
This sequence comes from Aedes albopictus, assembly GCF_035046485.1. Classification (NCBI taxonomy): domain Eukaryota; kingdom Metazoa; phylum Arthropoda; class Insecta; order Diptera; family Culicidae; genus Aedes; species Aedes albopictus. The sequence continues at coordinate 287,310,887 of NC_085136.1, read as the reverse complement.
TTTCCAGCTCCGGACGCAGCCAATGTGTAGAACGTTGCTTTTAAGGGTTACGACCTTCCCCAAAGTTTGTTACAGCATTTTAATCGGAGGCATAAGCCCTTGCAAGGTTTTTCACCGATTTCTCCTAGCTACACCAGTGATTCTTGGGTATCGAATAATTGATTTTCGTTCATCATACCGTGCTATCAAGAATTGTGTGATAATCGAGATTTCAGAAAGTTAGCATGGAAAAACCAGAAAGGATTTACATTTTCGGGAAATAGGATCTAGCATAAGCAACAGTAGAACTTCATTAAAATAAGAATAATGCAACGTAAATATTATCATACTGCAACCATATAAAATATGAATTTTACCATTAAAAAACGAAAAATTTCGATTGATAAACATATTTTAATCCAAACATAGCCTTGTCTGAAAGTTCTTGGATTGATCATCCGCTGACGCTTTTTATTAGAAAATATTTGCTGTTTGAGTTTTCCAATGTGTACTCTTGAAAACACTAGGTTTGGCATCAATGCATCCTCATCTGAAAAAAATCACTTGGCGAAAGTTGATTTGAAATACATGTAACTCGCAAACGCAATCATAATACTAAGCTGTTTTCATTTTATTCTGCTAGTTTTCAGTCATTGAAGGTTTATGATATGAAAATGGGAAAATTAAAAAATCAATCGTTCTGAATGGCGCAAGTCTAGTGTCATGAGTCTTGTTTCAGGACGAAGCTTTTACTTGAAATCTATTTTCGTTAGAACATAGCAATTCCTCATTATTGACATTGTTCCTAGTTCCAAAGTAAAACCAATTCCTTTACCTTCCTGAGCAAGAATCGTTCCAGTTCAATCGACAGATGAACGAACAGCACATCTTTAATTACCTCCACACAGTTCATGGTAATATCGTACCAACCGACTGGTTCTCTTATTAACTTTTCACCGGTGAGCTCGTCGGCAGGCCGACCCAACGGAAGTGCACGGAACGAGCGTCACGTCGCCGTTACCGGTCGGGGGCGGCGCGACCCGGCTTGCATTCGAACAGCAGAGAAGTGTGCTGGCTGTGGAAACACGAGACCACTCTGTGTACTAGCTGAATAATGCAACGCGAGTAAATCGAGTCGAACAAATTTGAAATTAAATGAATGGATTTTTCATTCACCGCTCTTGAGTCCTCTTGCCCATCCCTGCCGGCTCGGCGCGCCAGACCCAGCCTTGAATTCTTCATTTTAATGTAACGGATCGATGGCATCTCCCGACTGGGAGGCTGTATCATGAATGCTTCGAATTTGAATTGGCTTGCATAGCTCGAACGCAGAGTGGTAAACGTATTCCAAGCAAACATTCTCGCTGTTTAGGAGCTGAACAAATACCCTTCAAACCCCTTCAGTAAACTTCAGCCAGCTTTACTCAGCTTCTTCTATTTCTAAGAATATCAGTTTAAAAGGGCCTACATATAGGGAATCGCGCCACTAGGGCGGTGGCTTCTATATTCGTCTGTTTTCCACTATAACTCAGTCAAATTTGAACCAATTCGCGCCCCACTTCCGCTAATTCGGCTTTAAACTGACAACATAATACTGACCGATCAGTGGCATACATCAATTTCGAAAAGATGCTGTCCAACAGGCTTGCATCAATCCCTTCACTAGGCCTGTGCACAGAAAAGCCGACAAGGGAGGGGTTTTCCTAATTTTGGCAAAGGGAGGAGAAGCGCATAGTGTAGGGATCTTCGGCAACCCTCCCTTATGCACGGGCTTGATGCACACCGTATCTTCCGGCATTGGTCACATTCCGGATGCTGGGTTCGCTGTAGAGTGCAGTGAGCTCGTGGTTCATCCTTCGCAGCCACACACCGTGTTCATCCGATGCTTTTCGCAGTTTTGCACATTATTTAGTCAGTTTCCCAGGAAAGTTGACCTTGTCGTCAGTTTGAAGTCTATGATTGAAACTTGTGTTGGGACCTAGAATTCACAACATTTCGGAACGATTTGCTATACAGTGAAGATCTGGACCGTTGTCGAGCGATCGTCGTTGAAGCCGGCTAGATAACTTTCTTTGTCGTTTTTTTTTTTTTCAAATCCTAGCAATCTGAAATTTTCTAACAATTTTCTTTTCGCGGAAATAAACCTTCATCAAAAATCAAAAGCATTGAATGACCCTTAGACCAAGCCCACCCGTGGGCTTAATACTACACACGCAACAGCACGTCGTTAACGATTTTAAATTTCGTTATCAACCCATTTTCGCACAGGTCGTTCGTTTCCATGTGAGTAAAATAATGATCGGTCGCCTTTGCGCACCGGTGGTCTCTATTCTCTCCGTACCATCGGTTTTTTGCACTTCTGTAAATCATCGCAATATTTTGTGTATTTCTATGGGGTTATTGCAAATCTTATTCAGTATAATAATTTGTGCTCATATTATGAAAGATGGGGTTTTGTAAGGGCCCATATAGTCGAGGCGGTAAACGCACGGGTATTCAGCATGACCATGCTGAGGGTGACGGGTTCGATTCCCGGTCGGTCCAGGATCTTTTCGCAAAGGAAATTTCCTTGACTTCCTTGGGCATAGAGTATCTTCGTGCCTGCCACACGATATATGCATGCAAAATGGTCATTGGCAGAGGAAGCTCTCAGTTAATAACTGTGGAAGTGCTCATAGAACACTAAGCTGAGAAGCAGGCTTTGTCCCAATGAGGACGTTACGCCAAGAAGAAGAAGAAGAAGAATAAAAGTAAACTTGCTTTCGTTTTATCTTCGCTGATTATGGTCGTCGCCATATTGAGGAATTAGCTTACGTGAATGAAAAATAGTTAATTTTGCTTAAATTAGCAATGAATTGGTAGTTTGCAACCATTTTCATAACATGCTCACATAAATAAACTCTCTCTGCTGAGTTTTCTTGTGATTCGGGATAGTTTTACTAAATTCACAAATTGATTTTTTCATTCCAAGATGATAATATTCACTACTTTCGAAGCGCATAAATTTTATGATTCTGCAACCCCAATATTCACGGTAAATTCGAATGCGCATAAGCCTACCAGCACAGTAACTACTAAAATACTACTTTGAAATAATCGCTTTCTACTTACGAATGAAGTATCCTCCTGAACTTAACGTGCCATCGAAGAAGCTTCTCTGCATCTTGAGCTGTCATAGTTTTTGTTGAAAAAAAAAAAACAACAACAATCGAGAATGGGAAATATTTCAACTAGGTTTTAAAACGGGTTTATTGTTACTCTTAATGCGGTTTGCAAAACCTCTCCGAGAGTGGTCCACTTAGCCGGAAGATACTCTTAAAGAGGTTATCAAGAGGTTTTGATGTATGATTCAGTTTTATTGCAAGTTTTATAAAATTGGTCATGAAGATCTCTTGTAGAGCCGAACAAAACTTAAAATGTTATTTTGTAACTCTATGTCCACTAGTTCTTCTAAGGGTACGTTCAAATATTACGTAACGCTGATGGGGGAGGGAGGGGGTCTAGCACTGTGTTACGCTTCATACAAAATTTCAAAATTTCCCATACAAAAGTTGTTACGTGGGGGAGGGAGGGGGTAAAAAATTGTCGAATTTTACGTTACGTAATAATTGAATGAACCCTAAGGATTCCTATACAATATCATCCAGGGATCTCTCAGAAATTTATTGATGGATTTATACAAGAACTCCTTCGGCACATTGTCTGCAATTTCTGTAGGAATTTTAGCAGATATATGCCTTCAATAATTTCTCTACGGATATCTGTAGGACAACTCTCAGAAATATCTTAAGCCATTTTTCCTTTCCACAAATAGTTTATCATGTTTTTTGTTCTACTTCTGCTATGATTTACATGGTCACTTGTTGGGCTTGTTTGGCAAATTAGTCTTGTCTAATCCCAAGTAACAATTTCATTGCTGGTTGGTTTTGTTTGATTTTTATTAGGGTTTTATCACAGCAATAATTAAAACTCACAGTTTTATGACTGCTTTTATGAAAACCATTGATAAAATGTTGTATAGTATACTTGAAGATATCCATAAAGACAGATTTTAAGAGTAAACAAAACTTTCCGATTTGTAAACCTTCTGGCAATCATTATTACCACAATAAAACTGTTAAAACTCTCAACAGATGGCGATCCGTTCGATTAGTAACGACATCTGTTGGTGGAAAAGCAGAACTACGACATTTCTAGGTTTATTGCGGTCATCATAAAAGTAAACTTGCTTTCGTTTTATTTTCGCTGATTATGGTTGTCGCCATATTGAAGAATTCGCTAACGTGAATGGAAAATAGTTAATTTTGCTCAAATTAGCAATGAATTGATAGTTTGCCACCATTTCCATAACATGCTCACATAAATAAACTCTCTCTCTGCTGAGTTTTCTTGTGATTCGAGAAAGTTTTACTAAATAAACAAATTGATTCATTTCATTCCAAGATGATAATATTCATCATTTTTGAAGCGCATTAATTTTATGATTCTGCAACCCCAATATTCACGGTAAAATTGAATGCGCATAAGCCTACCAACACAATAACAACTAAAATATTACTTTGAAATGACCGCTTCTACTTACGAATGATGTATCGTCCTGAACTTTGCGTGCCATCGAAGAACCTTCTTTGCATTTTAAGCTGTCATAGTTTTTGTTGAAAAAAAAACAACAACAATCGAGAATGGGAAATTTTTCTACTAGGTTTTAAAACGGTTTTATTGTTACTCCTAATGCGGGTTGCAAAACCTCTCCGAGAGTGGTCCACTTAGCCGGAAGATGCTCTTAAAGAGGTTATCAAGAGGTTTTGATGTATGATTCAGTTTTATTGCAAGTTTTATAAAATTGGTCATGAAGATCTCTTGTAGAGCCGAACAAAACTTAAAATGTTACTTGGGATGGGACATTAACAAGGTCTACTTTGAATGGATTATCTAGTTTGCATTGCAGCAGCACTGGAACACTCGTTTAGGTTAGATGAAGTAGTAATAGTAGACAAGACACACAAATCTACCAAGCTCCAGTTCCAAGAGAGTTGTCACATACACAACAGAGAGAAAACAGTAAACAAACGATCAGACACAGAAAATGTACACGCAACCTATGCAGGAATACTACGCATATTTAAAAATGCTAAAAATAGAATCAAAACAAATCACACCAATAGACCTAACACAAACAGACCATAGACCATAATATTATTGACACACTTCCAAACTGGATAATGCATCCAAAGCAGACCCTGATGAATAAGGGCTTTCCGTAAATGCTACCATCCCCAAAACAAATTGTAAGTACACTTTAAAAATGTTGCACAAAAATCACACCATAATCTTTGTAAAATACCCACAACAGACTCTACCAAGGGGGTATCCATAAAGAACGTCACGCTTATAGAGGAGAAGGGGGTTCGCGAAAGTGTGACAAGCAATGTATTAAGTATACGAAAACCCCATACGAAGGGGGAGGGAGGTCAAGAATTGTCAAATTTAGCGTAACGTACAGACGTAAATGGATGTCCCCCAATATTGACATTTCAATGTTTAACAAATCCGACTAGACAAAAAAAACGATACAAATTAGTAAGAAATTAGGCACTAATGACAAACAAACAGTAAATAAACTACACTTTCAAAGTCGCTGAAGAAGTTTCCATACGAAGCGAACTTTGGATGAAAATTCAATCATCGTTTTCAATCAATATGAAGACTGAGTCATCAACTAAACATAACCTATAAAAAGGTAACTTCAGAAGTTTGTTCAGGTACTTTTCTAAGAATAACTCCTGAAAATTTTCAATAATTTCTTCCAGGAATCTCCAAAGTTATAAAAAGGAGTTTTTGAGATTGGGTTCCTTCAAACAATCATCCAGGGATATCTTTGAAACTTCCTTTAGAGATTCTTTCAAAAATTCTTCCAAGCATTTTTGTGCAATTTCTGGAAGAACATTTGAAAAAATCCCTGGAGGAATGTCTGACACAATTCCAACATGAATCTTTTAAAGAATCCCAGTAGATATTTCTGATGGAACCCCCGGAGCTATTCCCAAATTAAAATCATGTAGGAATTTCTGTAGGACTCCATAAGGAATTTCTTATGGAATTCTTGGAGAAAGCTTTACAAGAATTTCCAAAAGAATCTCAGTAGGATCTACAAAAAATATTGAAAGAACGGTTGAATGAATCCCTGACGAAATATCACAGGGAAACCTAGCCGGAATTTCTGAAAAAAATCTCTGAAATTTTTTTTAAAGAAATCTCCAGTAAAACTTCTGTAAAAATCACAGTAAGTACTTCCGAAAGAATCTCCAGAGGAATATCTGAAAAAAACCTCTGGGAATTTTTTAAGAAATCGCAGCAAGAAGTTTCGATAACACTAGTTTACAGCATTTTTGAACTCGGTAACCTGATGATCATTTTTGGTGTAGAATCATGCCCTGAGTTGGAAAACATGAAGGAAAAAAATTACAGTAGAGCGGAAATTTTTTCGACTTTCCATACAAGGTTGATGATTTTAAATCGATTTTTGTTCTATTTTTAAGCAACGTCGCTCACTTCACACATCTCATTCTCCGTAATCAATGCTACGATTGAGCTGATTTTTTTACTGTAACTCGCCTACATATGATATGTCAAATAAACGTTGAGAAAGAATTTTTAGATTGTTTTTTTCTTATTGAAAAAAAAAATACATTAATTCTTCATATATTTTTGGAAATTTGGCTAAAATTTAAGGAGATCGTCCCTAAAACTCGCCAATATCTTGAATTTCATCAATCTGAAGCAAAATTTGCATTCAGATGATCGAATGGTATTGTATTCTGCTTTTAATTAATGGAAAAAGATTTGAAATTGGTTGAACAAAACGCAAGATATTTGAATTTTAATAAATTCCATATTTTTAAAAGTTGTGAAACTCGATATTGAGCTAAAACTCAAAAAGTGCTCTACTTAAAAATTTTTGAAGCACGGTTTCGAAATCAGTACTAAATTGTGCTTCAAAAATTTTGGTCGTTGACAGAAGTTCACGACTTTCGTTTTATTTTGTAAACTAGTGTAATCTTACTACAGAAATATCAAGAGGAAAAGCTCCGAGATGAACCAGCCCAGGGCTGAAAATCTCGTAAATAAAGATAATAATAATAATAATAATAATAATAGAGGAAAAGCCTTGAGCGGAATTCCTAAAAAAATATTAAGTGATCACATATTCGAATAGGAGCTCTACGCCATCTATACATGAAGTGGCAGTCATCGACAGCATCAACCGTCATCATTTGTCGATCAAAGCGCTTTTCTGAGATAAACACTCTGGTTCATCTCACTCTATCCGGTCAACCATGCTTTGAATGGAGCAACCCATTATAAAAACCAAAGAGGCTTCGGGTTCGGTCCCTTTTCCGACGACAACTCGACTCCTTCACCACGATCGTCATCATCAGTGATCTTTACCACCCACCAATAATTCTCGCGCTTAGTAACATACGGTCGTATCTACAATGATCAATTTCTCTTCATCGGTTTTCTCTTTGACTAATAACTTGGCCGGCAAATTATGTTTGGTTGTTTTCATTGTTTTAGAACTTATATGCTAGTCCTAGTCGTCCTTCACCGAAATACACCGAAAGATCATCCGAATATTGGACGTATTTCGCGGAATAATCCAAAGTGAAAATCGATGAAGAGAAATCGATCATTGTATATACGCCCGTATGATACTAAACGCGAGAATTTAAAATGTAATTAGAAATTTATAGTTATAAAGTAAAAATAGTAAGAAGTAGAAATATATTGAAAGAATTAAGTGTTAATGGATCCGTACCAAACTTTCCAGTGTTCTGAGTGACTGAAAAATAAAAAAAGACATATACGTGACACCTGCCTAACCCTATAAACACTATCGTCGTTGTGCGGTGTGGTGAAATAGAAACGAACACAGAAAAACGTTTTTATAGTCAGTTAATCGAACATTAATTAATCTTTAAAAAAATTGTGAAGGAATATTTTTATAAAATTCCTTAACGAGTCTGTGAAAGATTTTCAAAAGAAAACCATGGAGAGATTTCCAGTGAAATGTTACACGTGATTTTATGAAAGAATTGTTAAAAGTATTTCTCAAAGTATTCCTGATGCAATTCATGGACAAATTCCTGATGAAATATCTAAAGGAATACCTGGAAAAAAATTCTACATAAGCTTTTGCAAAGATACTATGAGAAACTCTTGGGATTTTTTAAATAAATTCCTCAAAATATTCGCAGAGAAATTCTTAGAGTTATCCTTGTTACCGATCAATTCGGCAACAATGAAGGTCATTTTGTTATAGTTTAGTTAAATTGTGTATTTCTTTAAATTTTGCCTATTATCAAATATTTTGCTTTACAATATTGTTTAAAAAATTATATTAAATTAAATGTTATTGTTAGTAAATAAAATAAATGAAACGAATATTAAAACCTATATGTATCCTATCCAATAAATAATGTAAAAATTCAAATGTTAAAATTTGCTATAAAAAAAAACCACATGTACATCCCTTGATGGAAGATAAATTATAAAGGGGATCAAAGTGAAGACAGGGCAACACCGGATCCAGCTAAACGCATTGACTGCTGATGGAGGGGAGAGGAACTGTAGGAGGGGAGAAGAGGAGAGGACTTTTGGAAAGAGGAGGTTGGAGTTGATTGGACTTGGGAACGGTCGGTCACTTAAGTTCGGGATAGGAAGCGAAACAGACGTTTTTTGAAAAAGTTCCTCACAGTTAAAAAAGGTGGATGTGATAGTGCAAATCAAAAAAGTTGAGCGCGTAGTGTTCCTAAGGTTTCCTTTAGGCCGAGTGACGTTTATCTCGAAGGTGAGGTCCGGATTACACTCCGTCAATCGGTGTAACTCCGTCATCCTACGCGATAGCTCAACGGGACGCTCCGGTACGCGCGACGTTGCTTCCTAGCGTGACCCCCGGACTTCGAATACCCGACGGCACCGATTCCGAAACCTACTGCCAACGGTTTCTAGAATCGCGCTCCACCTGTGCTCCAGTGTAAAACCACCTTGGGGCGAGTTCCAAGTTTTTGGCCCATTCGGTCGCCTGAAGATTGTGCCCGCCGGTACGCGGCGGCGTGTTCCCAGCCGACCAAAGTTTCTGCCCGCCGGCCCGCGGCGGCTGCCTGTGAACCACCTCCCACCCAGAAGCCCGATCGGAGACAGTCGGCCCCGAAGGACCAGCCGAAGTTGTCCAGACCGGCGTCGCGGCGCCGACGTCGCACCCCTGGTCCCATGACCGCGTGCTCAACAAGGTAGGCAGCTCAACTCTCTCTCCCCCCTCCCAACGTGTACGCTACGACAAGGGCCCCAACGAACAGCCGAAGCAGTGTTTTTCCCCACGATCCCCTACCGTAGAATAAAATCTATTTTTCTTACTCAACTTTATACTTTTACATTCCACAAAAGCAAGAGAGCAATCCAAATCCCATTATTCTAGTGGCCTTCCATTGTTCGCTCGATACGCAGAGGTAAGTGTAGGGTTGCTCAGTTCTCCCGGGTCTAAAGCCGACCCTGAGATAACTTGGAAGGTGAGCTGGCCGAGGCGTACGGACGTCGACACCCCAGGGCGAGTGGACGTCCATGGTGATTTCAATTGGCGATCCTTCGGAAAGTGATAATAGGTTGGAATATTTCAATCAGGCGATTGAAATATTCATCCTTGCTCGGGGAGACTCGAGACAACCCTACAGTTATCTCGCTTTCAAATTTGTTGAATTGCTACTTGCTTGACCTTGAATACTCTCGTTGGCTGTTAGAATCGTTTTGCGAACAAAAGAATCGAGTGTTGCTTGTCGTATCTACAAAGGGAGTTCGATTGTATAGATAGCTCATCATGCCATTTGCGGTACGTTAATTGCTGGAGATGTGATCACATACAAGCAGATTAGACCAGACCGTAGGTGGAAAGCGTTTATGGTTTGTTTTAGAAGCTGGAAATAACTCACAATGAATACCGAAAAGGGATATACGTTGGAAAATTTAGCCAGGAGGTGTTTGGAGCTCAGAGTAGATTTTTTGGACGGAGACGAATTGGATCATGAATTAACTATGCGAAAGGTGTTTTTAACTGACCAGCAGGCCAGTTCAATGTCTCGTATACGACGAGTTTTACGCGAAACGATCAAGCAAGAGAAGGAAAAGGGTTTGTTCAGTAAGGTTTTGCTTAACAGTCCAGATGACGAAATTACAGGGTGTATTGAAAAAATCCTTAAACTGGAGTCTTCGGCCTTCACATGTGCTCAAATAGCGCCAAAATTTCGTTCCACTCTTTTGCACTTGGCCAACCGTTTGTTGGTATTGGAGGAGTATTCGGACGGGGACATCAGGGAAAAAGCGCATGGGCTTATTTTAAGAGTGCTAGCCCATCTGAATCACTTTTACGGTGACGATGTCGCAGTGTCCTCATCTGAAGACAACACGGCCGACAACGAAGATGAATTTAGGGAAGATCAGGCACCGGATGAGGCAATAGGGAGCCTGCCCGTTAGGAAGGCAACTTCGAATCCCGTGGGTCAATCGCCGGAGAGGCAAATAGAGTTTGAATTTGTGGAGTTTTTCCGACGTTTAGGAATTTCGTCAGAAGGTTTGAGTACTCAACCGGAGACAATTAGAAACGTCCTTAGTGGCATCGAAAAGGAGTTGAAACAATTGAGGAAAGGTAAAGAAACATCTCGCCATAGTTCAACAGATACCGAAGGCACAGTAGTCTCTGTCGATAGTGACAGGATTCGGGATGCGGGGATTGGAAGCATAGCTTCAGTTACGTGTACCGGGACTATACCGAAAGCAACTGTGGCTCTATCAGTGGTTTCGGCATCTAGTTACTATACGCGGCCAATCACTGCCCCGACAGTCGTTTCAACGACTGGAATATACTCAAACGTTTCTCATTTACTTCCTGCCCCTGCGACAAACCCGTGGGATCGATCATTGTCTCCTACGGCGGTCAGTTCAGTTTATCCGACTCAACCGCTCCCTCAGTTTACTTCACCCTACCCGTCTCGCCCATCCTGGTCAGACCCTCAACCGGCATACCACAACCCCCAGGTCACGGAAGCAGTTCCCCAGGCTCGACTTAGTCAGAACCAGCCGCCTTCGTCGACGGTTCCCTACATGAACCCTTGGCTTTCGAACCCGATGGTTCCAGCCACTGCGGGCAGCGGTTTGCCGGTGTTAAACAGCGGTACCCCAGCTTATCGGGTAACGCCGACTTCACGCAGAACCATTCCTGTGTCGCAGTGGAGTATTGAAAAATATTCCGGCACGGACCAAGGAATGAAATTGAATGAGTTCCTTGGTTTGGTGGAGCAGCTGTCATTGTCCGAAAAAATAGGAGATGACGAACTGTTCGACTCGGCTTTTCATTTATTTACTGGTCCGGCAGCGAACTGGTATATGTCCATGCGATCTAGTGGTCGGTTAATAAACTGGCAGCATCTAGTGCATGAGCTCAGGAAAACTTTCGTTCATCCCGAGCTGGACACACTGGTACGCTCTCGTATATACCAGAGACGCCAGCAACGGAACGAAACGTTCCAGGAATTCTATTTTGATGTGGACAAAATGTTCCGGTCTATGATCACCCCGATGGATGATCGAGAAAGACTTGACATCCTGCGTAGAAACCTTCGATCGGACTACAAAAAGGCTCTTCTGTGGAAGCCGGTCCAAGATCTTCCTCAATTAATCGAGGCGGGTCACCTGATAGATGCGTCCAACTTCTCGATGTACCAGAAGGTATTTGGTACTGAGAAATCGGTGAATATGATTTCACAAAAGAACCCCCCCAACCAAACACAAACCCACCCTCGTCAAAAGTCGAGTGCTGGCCAGGTTGAGTCCTGGAAAAGCCACAAACCAAAACAGGCTTCAGTCCCAGCAGATAAACCAGCACCCTACCGAAGCGGTGACAATGTAAAAACGCCGACTGAACCCAAACCAAAGCCCTCAACTTCCCAGGAGGGTCAGCCCAAACCGAATAGAACACTAGATTTTCTGGTCGCAGGGTTCAAACCACCTCCGATGGATGTGTGTTTGAACTGTCGTCAATCAGACCATCGCATTGACCAATGTCGCAACCTGAAAGGCCTGATTTGTTACGTTTGTGGCTTCAAAGGTTTCGATTCGCAACATTGTCCCTATTGTCGAAAAAACGGGCTGCAGACGACCGAAAATCGCCGATCGTCCGAGAAGTCCGCGTAAGTTCACCCGTTACTGTAGATCGTGCGGAATACTGCGTGCCAGACCGCGACGATTATCAAAATGAAACCCCCTCGCAGATTCTTCAAATTATTCTACCCGAATTGGACGATAACCGGCCATACGCGTTGGTCGGTATCCATAATATACAAATTAAAGGACTGTTAGACTCGGGCAGTAATCGTACGATTATTAGTCAAAAAATTATTCCTCCGTCTTCGAGGATTAAAGCTAAAACCACCAGACGGACTGATTCAACTAAGATCGGCTGATGGAGGACAACTGAATATTATTGGAGAAGTTTACATTCCATTCAGCTTTGATGGAAAAGTACGAGTGGTCCCTACCTTAGTAGTTGAGGCACTGCTGGTGGATTGTCTGTTGGGAATGACATTTTGGTCCCGATTCAACATTTACCCTAGAGTAGAAGAATGTGCTCTCACTCAGGGAGGCCCTACGGAAGCTGACCCACCTAGCCTAGTGCTCTCTTCCGATGAGCTTCAAAAGTTGGATGAAGTCAAGGCTCTCTTCAAAGTAGCAGTGCCTAACCAGGTATCCACCACCCATATGGCGGCCCACTCAATCGAGATACTCGATGAGTGGAAAACGCGCCCACCAATACGGCAGTACCCATACACCATGTCACCAAAGGTTAGGGAAAAGGTAGCCGAAGAACTGGACCGTATGCTCGGAGCCGGAATTATAGAGCGTTGTCACTCAGATTGGTCACTGAATGTGGTACCCGTCATCAAACCATCAGGTAAAGTTCGTCTTTGCCTAGATGCACGGAAAATTAACGAACGCACAATAAAAGACGCTTACCCTTTACCCCATCCGGGACGAATTCTCAGCCAGTTACCCAAGGCCAGATATTTAAGTACACTGGACCTTTCCGAGGCCTTTCTTCAAATCCCCTTGAAGAAAGATCACACTGCTTTTAGCATTCAAGGAAAAGGAATGTTCCAATTCACCAGGTTGCCGTTTGGCCTAGTGAATAGCCCGGCAACCTTGGCCCGGTTAATGGACCAGGTCCTAGGTCACGGTGAATTGGAACCATTCGTTTTCGTCTACCTGGACGACATAGTCCTGGTCAGCGAAACGTTTGAGGACCATTTAAGGTTGCTCCGAGAAGTAGCCAGGCGGTTAACAGAAGCTAACCTAGCTATAAACCTCGAAAAATCTCGATTCGGTGTAGATGAGTTGCCATTCCTAGGGTACCTTCTCTCTACTCAGGGCCTTAGAGCAAACCCTGAAAAAGTCAAGGCTATCGTGGAGTACGATAGACCAAACACCATTACTAAAATGCGCAGGTTCCTAGGAATGGCAAATTATTATCGCCGATTCATTGATGATTTCAGTGGGATTACGGCCCCCTCATCCGATCTCCTTAAGTCGAAAAGCAAAGTCTTACCCTGGAATGAAGCGGCTGAGGAAGCGTTCTGTCTCATCAAAGAGAGACTAATCAGTTCTCCCATATTAGTCAGTCCAAATTTTGCATCGGAGTTTTCGATACAAACGGACGCCAGTGACGTGGCCGTCGCCGGTGTCCTCACCCAGATCCAGGAGGGACAGGAGAGAGTCATTGCTTATTTTTCACACAAGTTGACAACTCCTGAAAGGAATTATCACGCGTGTGAAAAAGAAACACTGGCTGCCCTCCTGTCCATCGAGGCTTTTCGAGGGTACGTGGAAGGGAGTCATTTTACCCTGATTACGGACTCCTCCGCATTGACGCACATTCTGCGTACTAAGTGGAAGACATCGTCCCGGTGTAGTAGGTGGAGTCTGACTCTACAGCAATACAACATGACGATCATTCATCGCAAAGGGAAGGATAACGTTGTTCCCGATGCGTTGTCACGTTGTGTTGCCGTAGTTTCAACAAAACCCCCGTCACCGTGGTACGAAGATCTTAAGTATAAGGTCGAAGAAAGTCCTGATGAATACGTAGACTTTCGGGTCGAGAACGGCGTCCTATATAAGTTCGTTTCCACCTCCGTCGAACCCTACGACCACCGGTTTGAGTGGAAGAAAGTAGTGGCCCCCGAAGATCGTGAGGATGTTCTTCGGGAGTTCCACGACCATGCTATGCATATGGGTTTCGATAAAACTCTTTCCCGAGCGAAGCTCAAATATTATTGGCCTAAAATGTCGAAGGAAATCAGAGAATATGTTCAGAACTGTACCGTCTGTAAAGAGGTCAAAGCTGCATGTGTTCCGGTAACACCTCCCATGGGAGAGCAGAGGATTACCACCCACCCTTGGCAGATAATTGCCACAGATTATGTTGGGCCCCTTCCGAGAAGCAAAAAGGGCAATCAACACATCTTAGTTACGCTAGATTTATACAGCAAGTGGGTAATGCTCTCTCCGGTACGCAGCATAAGCAGTAACTCCTTATGTAATATACTCAAAGACCAGTGGTTTCTGCGATTTTCTACCCCGGAGATTATCATTACCGATAATGCATCGGTCTTCTTATCTCGAGAATTTAAAGCCCTACTAGATCGGTTCAATATCCGGCATTGGTTGAATTCGAAATACCACTCTCAGGCAAACCCTGTAGAGAGGGTAAATCGAACAATCAATGCCGCGATACGCACTTATGTCCGCGAAGATCAGCGTCTTTGGGACAGCCGCCTGTCGGAAGTTGAGACGATCCTTAACACTTCAGTCCACTCTTCCATACAGTTGACTCCATTCTTCGTCATTCACGGGCATGAAGCCTTCACTCAGGGAACGGACCATCAATGGTTCGGTGCGGAATCTCAACGGGCTCCTGAAGAACGCGAAGAAGCTCGAAAACAACTTTTCGATAAGATTTACGATTTAGTGCAAGCAAATCTCAAAAAGGCTCATGAATCGGGTAAAGCTCGTTATGATCTTCGCCACCGACAGCATTCCAAATTGCTACAGGCCGGACAGCTCGTATACAGACGAAATATGAGGCAGTCCAGTGCCGCCGAGGGCTACAATGCCAAATACGGCCCACTTTATTTACCAGCTCGAATCAAATCACGCGTAGGCACCTCTTCGTATGAAATCGAAGATTTGGATGGAAAAAGCTTAGGTGTTTGGCCTGCAGCACACCTAAAACCAGGTTAATCATCAATGTAAACAATACTCCTTATTGAATGGGACGACGGACGTCTGGCGCAGCTGGTTTCAATCCGGTTCAATCCGCGTTTCGCAAAAGTTTCCCTTCCTATGTAATGGTCTTGTTCTACGCCATTGAGAAATGTTGTCTAGTTGTCTGACCCTTAAATTTCACCATTCCTAAAAGTAAAGAACCTTTTTTTGGGAATTAGCTGACTAAATTAATCAAAAAGAAGCGGAGAAAAAATCCGTTCGATTGATGTTGAATACGTTGTTGTTTTGATAGGAGGGCGGGATTGCCCTGATAATGACAGACGTTTCGTGCAGTTACCAGTTTATTTTCGCGGGGATGGTGGCTTACATCTCCCTTTGAGGCGCGTTTAGTAGAGCTCTCTGTATGCCAAGATGCATACAGTGAATGCTCGATTTTGATCCTAACGAGTCAATCTGATCCCCGTCTACTCGAATTCCAAACATTTGATTTGATTTTCCGAGAAGTAGTGCGGGATTGAAGGTAAATTTCGGAAAATTCGATTACCGACAAGATGCATCGCTGGAGACCAGAGTCATGATGACGATTACGGTCAGTACAGGTCCATCATGAATGATGGAACCTTTAAACTGAGCGGAGCTGAACCCATTCAACGTTGATGCCCTATGACCCCGATGCTATCTCTCGTAGAATTTATCTGAAAAGGTATACTTGTAAGGCAGTCTGCCTTAGTCGTTGAAAAGTAATCCCAAGCTGACGGTAGAATAGTTTTTGTCACTGGTTATCAAATAAAAATTTAAGTTAGATTTTTGGATTGAATGAATGAGTGTGTGTATGTGATGAATGATTGTTGATGGAGGACGCGTCCAATGAATGAAGCTGATGAATGAAGTTGAATGAATGGGGTTTAAAAGCATAAAGGTTTTTCCACCTACGGGAAGCGTTGGAAGTAAACAAAAATTGAGGTGAGGTATGTGATGATTTTCTCCCTAAAAAAAATAAAACTAAAAATAAAGGGCTTAGATGGCAAATGATGATGATTATTTATAGCAAGAGAATGAACTAGACCATTAATAAGGAACACTCCGGTAACTGATTAGATCCAGCCAAGCGATTTATTTGAGTAAGGTAAGTGGTGAGACAGCACAATTGATAGATTGCGAAAAATTATCGGAATAATTTTTCTCTCTACCGAGGGGAAAATTGTTACCGATCAATTCGGCAACAATGAAGGTCATTTTGTTATAGTTTAGTTAAATTGTGTATTTCTTTAAATTTTGCCTATTATCAAATATTTTGCTTTACAATATTGTTTAAAAAATTATATTAAATTAAATGTTATTGTTAGTAAATAAAATAAATGAAACGAATATTAAAACCTATATGTATCCTATCAAATAAATAATGTAATAATTCAAATGTTAAAATTTGCTATAAAAAAAAAACCACATGTACATCCCTTGATGGAAGATAAATTATAAAGGGGATCAAAGTGAAGACAGGGCAACACCGGATCCAGCTAAACGCATTGACTGCTGATGGAGGGGAGAGGAACTGTAGGAGGGGAGAAGAGGAGAGGACTTTTGGAAAGAGGAGGTTGGAGTTGATTGGACTTGGGAACGGTCGGTCACTTAAGTTCGGGATAGGAAGCGAAACAGACGTTTTTTGAAAAAGTTCCTCACAGTTAAAAAAGGTGGATGTGATAGTGCAAATCAAAAAAGTTGAGCGCGTAGTGTTCCTAAGGTTTCCTTTAGGCCGAGTGACGTTAATCTCGAAGGTGAGGTCCGGATTACACTCCGTCAATCGGTGTAACTCCGTCATCCTACGCGATAGCTCAACGGGACGCTCCGGTACGCGCGACGTTGCTTCCTAGCGTGACCCCCGGACTTCGAATACCCGACGGCACCGATTCCGAAACCTACCGCCAACGGTTTCTAGAATCGCGCTCCACCTGTGCTCCAGTGTAAAACCACCTTGGGGCGAGTTCCAAGTTTTTGGCCCATTCGGTCGCCTGAAGATTGTGCCCGCCGGTACGCGGCGGCGTGTTCCCAGCCGACCAAAGTTTCTGCCCGCCGGCCCGCGGCGGCTGCCTGTGAACCACCTCCCACCCAGAAGCCCGATCGGAGACAGTCGGCCCCGAAGGACCAGCCGAAGTTGTCCAGACCGGCGTCGCGGCGCCGACGTCGCACCCCTGGTCCCATGACCGCGTGCTCAACAAGGTAGGCAGTGTAGTATATAGATGTATAAATAAATAAGTTTGATTAAAACATCCAACAGCAGATTTGCTTCAGTGTATGGATAGGGAAAAACTTCAATGAGAGATGACGGATTCTGCAATCATCAGGCGCACAACTCGTAGCGAGGCATAACAGGGAGGCTTTGAGAGAATCGTGAAGGAAGAAAAGAGAGCGAGAGAGTAGCAGCTCGATGTGCTCGGTGAATGAGCGCTGTAGCGTTGTAGGGCAGTTAAGAAACGGATTTTGAGAAGAACAGATGTTGAATGTGACGCGTTGTTTCGTGTGTAAATAAAATTGAATTATTTGAAAAAAAGTGTTGTTTGCAATTGAATTCGTGTTCCGAATCCTACAATGGCGCATGTCGGTAAGTGCTTTAATATTTTTTAGTGATTGGTTTTGATTTTTGGCCACGATTGTTGAACAAAATTGGAAATTAGGTTCGGTATGACAAGACGACGTGCGGCAGTAGAACGAAATATTAGAGATTGTGGTGTGGGTGCTGGTGTTTGGTGCGAGATCAAACGTGTTTTTTTATTCAATTGCGATGATTGCGATCCGCTTGTAGCGGATAACTTTAAAAGTGAACAGTGTATGTTTTTTCTGGCCATGCAGAATCGAAATGCTTTGTGAATGAGAAGGGACAGGTGGTGTTTGCTACTGATGGAAATAGGGTTGTCAAGCACATGACTCAGTGAACGCGAATCGATTTGGATTTAAGTTTAATTTTGATGTGACATATTGTTATTTTCTGTCATTTGTAGAAACTTTGAATGAAACCAATGGTTGTGAATCTTCTTTAAAGCTTGCGAATTCAGTTGTGGAGTTCGCTGTAGTTTTATAATGTTGGTTGCAATGAATGCAAGTATAGTTATTATTTCGAACTTGGAACTTGAAGCTTAAAAATATAAAATGTAAAAAGGCGAAACTGTGACATACATGGAAATTTATATGATACAAGAGATTTTTTCTGGTTTTAGTTGTATATTGGAAACTTGAAAACCTCAATCCATGAAAGTTTTGAGATCGGAGATTGAAAATGAGTAAGTCTGTGAAGGAATACTGGATGAAACGTTGGAATATTTTTCTGGTTTTGATGCTTTATTGTAAACATTCAGCTTGAAAACCTCAATCCAAGAAAAAAATCAGATCGGAGATTGAGAATGAGTAAGTCTGTGGCACAAAAATAGTGAATGAATATTTCCTGGTTTTGATGCTTTATTGGAAACATTGAGCTTGAAAACCTCAATCCAAGAAAGTTTTCAGATCGGAGATTGCGAATGAGTAAGTCTGTGGCAAGGAATACTGAATGAAACAATGGGATTTTTTTCTGGTTTTGATGCTTTATTGGAAACATTGAGCTTGAAAACCTCAATCCAAGAAAGTTTTGAGATCGGAGATTGAGAATGAATAAGCCTGTGGCAAAGAATACTGAATGCAACAATGGAATATTTTTTCTGGTTTTGATGCTTTATTGGAAACATTTAGCTGGAAAACCTCAATCCAAGAAAGTTTTGAGATCGGAGATTGAGAATGAGTAAGTCTGTGGGAAGGAATACTGGATGAAACGTTGGAACATTTTTCTGGTGTTGATGCTTTATTGGAAACATTGAGCTTGAAAACCTCAATCCAAGAAAGTTTTGAGATCGGAGATTGAGAATGAGTAAGTCTTTGGCAAGGAATACTGAATGAAACAATGGATTTTTTTCTGGTTTTGATGCTTTATTGGAAACATTGAGCTTGAAAACCTCAATCCAAGGAAGTTTTGAGATCGGAGATTGAGAATTAGTAAGTCTGTGGCAAGGAATACTGAATGAAACAATGGAATTTTTTTCTGGTTTTGATGCTTTATTGGAAACATTAAGCTTGAAAACCTCAATCCAAGAAAGATTTGAGATCGGAGATTGCGAATGAGTAAATCTGTGGGAAGGAATACTGGATGAAACGATGGAATATTTTTCTGGTTTTGATGCTCTATTGGAAACATTGAGCTTGAAAACCTCAACCCAAGAAAGATTTGAGATCGAAGATTGAGAATGAGTAAGTCTGTGGCAAGGAATACTGAATGAAACAGTGGAATATTTCTGGTTTTGATGCTTTATTGGAAACATTGAGCTTGAAAACCTCAATCCAAGAAAGTTTTGAGATCGGAGATTGAGAATGAGTAAGTCTGTGGGAAGGAATACTGGATGAAACAGTGGAATATTCCTGGTTTTGATGCTTTATTGGAAACATTGAGCTTGAAAACCTCAATCCAAGAAAGTTTTCAGATCGGAGATTGCGAATGAGTAAGTCTGTGGCAAGGAATACTGAATGAAACAATGGGATTTTTTTCTGGTTTTGATGCTTTATTGGAAACATTGAGCTTGAAAACCTCAATCCAAGAAAGTTTTGAGATCGGAGATTGAGAATGAATAAGCCTGTGGCAAGGAATACTGAATGAAACAATGGAATATTTTTCTGGTTTTGATGCTTTATTGGAAACATTTAGCTTGAAAACCTCAATCCAAGAAAGTTTTGAGATCGGAGATTGAGAATGAGTAAGTCTGTGGGAAGGAATACTGGATGAAACGTTGGAATATTTTTCTGGTTTTGATGCTTTATTGGAAACATTGAGCTTGAAAACCTCAATCCAAGAAAGTTTTCAGATCGGAGATTGCGAATGAGTAAGTCTGTGGCAAGGAATACTGAATGAAACAATGGAATATTTTTCTGGTTTTGATGCTTTATTGGAAACATTGAGCTTGAAAACCTCAATCCAAGGAAATTTTGAGATCGGAGATTGAGAATTAGTAAGTTTGTGGCAAGGAATACTGAATGAAACAATGGATTTTTTTCTGGTTTTGATGCTTTATTGGAAACATTGAGCTTGAAAACCTCAATCCAAGAAAGTTTTGAGATCGGAGATTGCGAATGAGTAAGTCTGTGGGAAGGAATACTGGATGAAACGATGGAATATTTTTCTGGTTTTGATGCTTTATTGGAAACATTGAGCTTGAAAACCTCAACCCAAGAAAGATTTGAGATCGAAGATTGAGAATGAGTAAGTCTTTGGCAAGGAATACTGAATGAAACAATGGAATATTTTCTGGTTTTGATGCTTTATTGGAAACATTGAGCTTGAAAACCTCAATCCAAGGAAGTTTTGAGATCGGAGATTGAGAATTAGTAAGTCTGTGGCAAGGAATACTGAATGAAACAATGGAATTTTTTCTGGTTTTGATGCTTTATTGGAAACATTAAGCTTGAAAACCTCAATCCAAGAAAGATTTGAGATCGGAGATTGCGAATGAGTAAATCTGTGGGAAGGAATACTGGATGAAACGATGGAATATTTTTCTGGTTTTGATGCTTTATTGGAAACATTGAGCTTGAAAACCTCAACCCAAGAAAGATTTGAGATCGAAGATTGAGAATGAGTAAGTCTGTGGCAAGGAATACTGAATGAAACAGTGGAATATTTCTGGTTTTGATGCTTTATTGGAAACATTGAGCTTGAAAACCTCAATCCAAGAAAGTTTTGAGATCGGAGATTGAGAATGAGTAAGTCTGTGGGAAGGAATACTGGATGAAACAGTGGAATATTCCTGGTTTTGATGCTTTATTGGAAACATTGAGCTTGAAAACCTCAATCCAAGAAAGTTTTCAGATCGGAGATTGCGAATGAGTAAGTCTGTGGCAAGGAATACTGAATGAAACAATGGGATTTTTTTCTGGTTTTGATGCTTTATTGGAAACATTGAGCTTGAAAACCTCAATCCAAGAAAGTTTTCAGATCGGAGATTGCGAATGAGTAAGTCTGTGGCAAGGAATACTGAATGAAACAATGGAATATTTTTCTGGTTTTGATGCTTTATTGGAAACATTGAGCTTGAAAACCTCAATCCAAGGAAGTTTTGAGATCGGAGATTGAGAATTAGTAAGTTTGTGGCAAGGAATACTGAATGAAACAATGGATTTTTTTCTGGTTTTGATGCTTTATTGGAAACATTGAGCTTGAAAACCTCAATACAAGAAAGTTTTGAGATCGGAGATTGCGAATGAGTAAGTCTGTGGGAAGGAATACTGGATGAAACGATGGAATATTTTTCTGGTTTTGATGCTTTATTGGAAACATTGAGCTTGAAAACCTCAACCCAAGAAAGATTTGAGATCGAAGTTTGAGAATGAGTAAGTCTGTGGCAAGGAATACTGAATGAAACAGTGGAATATTTCTGGTTTTGATGCTTTATTGGAAACATTGAGCTTGAAAACCTCAATCCAAGAAAGTTTTGAGATCGGAGATTGAGAATGAGTAAGTCTGTGGGAAGGAATACTGGATGAAACAGTGGAATATTTCTGGTTTTGATGCTTTATTGGAAACATTGAGCTTGAAAACCTCAATCCAAGAAAGTTTTCAGATCGGAGATTGCGAATGAGTAAGTCTGTGGCAAGGAATACTGAATGAAACAATGAAATATTTTTCTGGTTTTGATGCTTTATTGGAAACATTAAGCTTGAAAACCTCAATCCAAGAAAGTTTTGAGATCGGAGATTGAGAATGAATAAGCCTGTGGCAAGGAATACTGAATGAAACAATGGAATATTTTTCTGGTTTTGATGCTTTATTGGAAACATTTAGTTGAAAACCTCAATCCAAGAAAGTTTTGAGATCGGAGATTGAGAATGAGTAAGTCTGTGGGAAGGAATACTGGATGAAACGTTGGAATATTTTTCTGGTTTTGATGCTTTATTGGAAACATTCAGCTTGAAAACCTCAATCCAAGAAAGTTTTCAGATCGGAGATTGCGAATGAGTAAGTCTGTGGCAAGGAATACTGAATGAAACAATGGAATATTTTTCTGGTTTTGATGCTTTATTGGAAACATTTAGCTTGAAAACCTCAATCCAATAAAGTTTTGAGATCGGAGTCTGTGGGAAGGAATACTGAATGAAACAATGGAATATTTTTCTGGTTTTGATGCTTTATTGGAAACATTGAGCTTGAAAACCTCAATCCAAGAAAGTTTTCAGATCGGAGATTGCGAATGAGTAAGTCTGTGGCAAGGAATACTGAATGAAACAATGGTTTTTGTCTGGTTTTGATGCTTTATTGGAAACATTGAGCTTGAAAACCTCAATCCAAGAAAGTTTTGAGATCGGAGATTGAGAATGAATAAGCCTGTGGCAAGGAATACTGAATGAAACAATGGATTTTTTTCTGGTTTTGATGCTTTATTGGAAACATTGAGCTTGAAAACCTCAATCCAAGAAAGTTTTGAGATCGGAGATTGAGAATGAATAAGCCTGTGGCAAGGAATACTGGATGAAACGTTGGAATATTTTTCTGGTTTTGATGCTTTATTGGAAACATTGAGCTTGAAAACCTCAATCCAAGAAAGATTTGAGATCGGAGATTGAGAATGAGTAAGTCTGTTGCAAGGAATACTGAATGAAACAGTGGAATATTTCTGGTTTTGATGCTATTGGAAACATTGAGCTTGAAAACTTCAATCCAAGAAAGTTTTGAGACCGCAGACTGAGAATGAATAAGCCTGTGGCAAAGAAAACTGGATGAAACTGTTATATACGTCTGGATCAGATTAAGGCGAAAATTAGAATGTTTATTTCAGTCTCCAAGGATACATGGCTTACTATGATGGTTAATACTGAATGAAACAATGGAATATTTTCTGGTTTTGATGCTTTATTGGAAACATTGAGCTTGAAAACCTCAATCCACGAAAGTTTTGAGATCGGAGATTGAGAATGAATAAGCCTGTGGCAAGGAATACTGAATGAAACAATGGAATATTTTTCTGGTTTTGATGCTTTATTGGAAACATTTAGTTGAAAACCTCAATCCAAGAAAGTTTTGAGATCGGAGATTGAGAATGAGTAAGTCTGTGGGAAGGAATACTGAATGAAACATTGGAATATTTTCTGGTTTTGACGCTTTATTGGAAACATTTTGCTTGAAAACCTCAATCCAAGGAAGTTTTGAGATCGGAGATTGAGAATGAATAAGTCTGTAGCAAGGAATACCATATGAAACATTGGAATATTTTTCTGGTTTTGATGCTTTTTTGGAAACATTGAGCTTGAAAACCTCAATCCAAGGAAGTTTTCAGATCGGAGATTGAGAATGAATAAGCTTGTGACAAGGAATACTGGATGAAACAATGAAATATTTTTCTGGTTTTGATGCTTTATTGGAAACATTGAGCTTGAAAACCTCAATCCAAGAAAGTTTTGAGATCGGAGATTGAGATTAAGTAAGTCTGTGGCATGAGATGCGTTTGAAAGATTACACTAGATATGCCTGAAAGATGGCATGAGAAGTGTCTGAAAGATGACACTAGATATGCCTGAAAGATGACATGAGATGTGTCTGAAAGATGGTACTAGATATGCCTAAAAGATGGCATGAGATGTGTCTGAAAGATGACACTATAAATGCCTGAAATATGACATTAGATGTGTCTGAAAGATGGCACTAGATATGCCTGAAAGATGACATTAGATGTGTCTGAAAGATGACACTAGATATGTCTGAAAGATGACATGAGATGTGTCTGAAAGATGGCACTAGATATGCCTGAAAGATGGCATGAGATGTGTCTGAAAGATGACACTAGATATGCCTGAAAAATTTATGAGATGTGTCTGAAAGATGGCACTAGATATGCCTGAAAGATGGCATGAGATGTGTCTGAAAGATGACACTAGATATGCCTGAAAGATGGCATGAGATGTGTCTGGAAGATGGCACTAGATATGTTTGAAAGATGGCATTAGATGTGTCTGAAAGATGACACTAGATATGTCTGAAAGATGACATGAGATGTGTCTGAAAGATGACACTAGATATGCCTGAAAGATGGCATGAGATGTGTCTGAAAGATGGCACTAGATATGCCTAAAAGATGGCATGAGATGTGTCTGAAAGATGACACTATAAATGCCTGAAAGATGACATTAGATGTGTCTGAAAGATGACACTAGATATGCCTGAAAGATGGCATTAGATGTGTCTGAAAGATGACACTATTTAGATATGTCTGAAAGATGACATGAGATGTGTCTGAAAGATGGCACTAGATATGCCTGAAAGATGGCATGAGATGTGTCTGAAAGATGGCACTAGATATGCCTGAAAGATGGCATGAGATGTGTCTGAAAAATGACACTAGATATGCATGAAAGATGGCATGAGATGTGTCTGAAAGATGACACTAGATATGCCTGAAAGATTGCATGAGAAGTGTCTGAGAGATGACACTAGATATGTCTGAAAGATGACATGAGATGTGTCTAAAAGATGGCACTAGATGTGTCTTAAAGATGACATGAGATGTGTCTGAAAGATGATATTAGATATGCCTGAAAGATGGCATGAGATGTGTTTGAAAGATGGCACTACATATTTTTGAAAGATGACATGAGATACATCTGAAAGATGACACTAGATATGTCAGAAAGATGACATGAGATGTGTCTGAAAGATGGCACTACATATTTTTGAAAGATTACATGAGATATATTTGAAAGATGAGACTAGATATGTCTGAAAGATGACATGAGATGTACCTGAAAAATGACTCTAGATAAGTCTAAAAGATGGCTTAAGACGTGTCTGAAAGATGCCACTAGATATGTCTGAAAGATGACATGAGATGTGTCTGAAATATGGCACTGCATATGTCTGAAAGATGACATTAGATATGTCTGGAAGATGACATGAGATGTGTCCGAAAAATGACACTAGATAGGTTTGAAAGATGACATGTTGTGACTAGTGATGTTTGAAAGTTGACATGAGATGTGTCTGATAGATGAAAGTACCATAGAAAATCATTTTGTGTTTCCAATCGAGTAGTTAATAATACTTATTACCGTGTATTTGTTCCACGTAAATTGTCATTTGTGTAAAATTATGTTTAGCGTGTTACACCGATCTGAGTACACTGAAAAAAACTGCCACACACATAGTTTATATAAGGTTAGATTTTGTTTGATCCAGCGTGGAAAAAGAGTTATTTGCGCACAAATAAAATTTATAAATCAAATCCATCCGTTCAAAAGGCCAACTTATTTAAAAGATAGCTTTAGATAAGTCTGAAAAATGACACAAGTATTCTAAATGTGTAATTAATAAAAAAAATGAATATGTAATGCTTAATGTCAAAAATATGCAGCTTGATATGCA
Source organism: Aedes albopictus (assembly GCF_035046485.1). Classification (NCBI taxonomy): domain Eukaryota; kingdom Metazoa; phylum Arthropoda; class Insecta; order Diptera; family Culicidae; genus Aedes; species Aedes albopictus. Next base: position 287,285,158 of record NC_085136.1, on the reverse strand, counting down.
GATTACTGTGTATCTTATTTTCTAGTTGTTCTCTATTTGTATTTGTTATATTAAAATAAATTCTTAAAGTGTCTTGATAAACAAAGGTAGATCTGGTTTTACTTGGTATGTATATAGTGTTGTCCTTACTCTATACTTAATTATGTTTTTTTCTTTGCAGGTCCCATTTTATAATTTTATGTTGCAGATTCTATCGGTTTTTACTGTTTCAGCATATTAATATTTCGTATATTTGCAGGTTTTTTTCCACAAGGCAGCAGCATAAGATTTTTTTAAGTTTGTTTTTTCCTGTAAATTTAATTTTAGTTCAATTATGGTAGTATGTTCATTCAATTATTTACAGACTCATCAAAAAGAGAAACTTCATTAACTATTATTCAATAGAAATACATATTAATAAAGTATATGACAAATAGTATGAACAAAATTTTTTTACAATATTTTCGACCTTTTATTGGAGAGTAGGAGTAAAGGAAGATGTAGTATATAGATGTATAAATAAATAAGTTTGATTAAAACATCCATCAGCAGATTTGCTTCAGTGTATGGATAGGGAAAAACTTCAATGAGAGATGACGGATTCTGCAATCATCAGGCGCACAACTCGTAGCGAGGCATAACAGGGAGGCTTTGAGAGAATCGTGAAGGAAGAAAAGAGAGCGAGAGAGTAGCAGCTCGATGTGCTCGGTGAATGAGCGCTGTAGCGTTGTAGGGCAGTTAAGAAACGGATTTTGAGAAGAACAGATGTTGAATGTGACGCGTTGTTTCGTGTGTAAATAAAATTGAATTATTTGAAAAAAAGTGTTGTTTGCAATTGAATTCGTGTTCCGAATCCTACAGGCAGCTCAACTCTCTCTCTCCCCTCCCAACGTGTACGCTACGACAAGGGCCCCAACGAACAGCCGAAGCAGTGTTTTTCCCCACGATCCCCTACCGTAGAATAAAATCTATTTTTCTTACTCAACTTTATACTTTTACATTCCACAAAAGCAAGAGAGCAATCCAAATCCCATTATTCTAGTGGCCTTCCATTGTTCGCTCGATACGCAGAGGTAAGTGTAGGGTTGCTCAGTTCTCCCGGGTCTAAAGCCGACCCTGAGATAACTTGGAAGGTGAGCTGGCCGAGGCGTACGGACGTCGACACCCCAGGGCGAGTGGACGTCCATGGTGATTTCATCCTCTAAGGAAATGCCGAAGGAATTCATGGGGGAAAACATGGAGAAATATCTATCCTGAAGGATGTATGTATGAACTCCTGGTGAAATTTCTGCAGGATTTTCTGGATGTATCCCTGTAGATGTTTCTGGACACATTCTGGCAGGAATTCCAATAGAATTCTTAGAGTTATTCCTAAACGAATCCCTGGTGGACTTCCTAAAGAAATACCTAAACAAGTTTCTGAATGAATCTCTGCAAAAAAATTCAAAGAAACTAGAAGAATTTACGACAGAATCTTTGCAACAAATTCTGAAATAATCCTTGTAAAATTTGTAAAGGAATTCCTGTTAGGCTTTGCTATACGAATCTTAGAAGAATTTCTGGCGGTGTTTCATTTTTCAGCAACGCATGGGAATCTACATAGAGGATTCCTGTATTAATTTCTGGAGCAATTCTCAAGGAAATTTCTGAAGGAATCCTTCTGAAAAAAATCCGTGGAGCAATTTTGAAAGCAATCAGGTAGTCTAGCATCGTACCCTGCTCATCGCATCGTTCCGACTTTGGCCACCTTCTGGATGCTAAAGTTTGCTGCGTAGAGTGCAGCTATACACCGTTCTCCTGCACACCGCCGAAGATCATCCTTAGTGCGCGCCACTCAAAAACTCCAAGTGTGCTAGTACTTGATATATTTGGTGCGGAGATGAAGCTTCTTTGGCCACTGCTACTTTTGGAGCCCATAGTAGCCACTGATGATGCGCTTCCGTTTCGTGACTCACATTGTTGTCATCCGTCCGTAAGTTATTTCGCTTTCCAGACAAGTCATATATTTTTCGGTTCCACATACTAGTTTTATACTTGATTTAAGACGCCTCGCGTTTTAGGCGGGTTCATATAACCAGAGCTGTAAAGGCAAGAGTTGAGTTTCCAGCATGATCATGCTGTGGGTAACGGTTTCGATTTCTGCTTGGTCCCAGAACTTTCGTAATGAAAATTACCCTAATTTTCTTGGGCATAGTGTATCTTCGTGCACATGCACAATGGTCATTGGCAGAGAAAGTTCTCAGTTAAAATCTGTGGATGTACTTATAGAAGACTTTGTCCCAGTAGAAACGTAATGCTAAGAAAAAGAAAAAGACGAGTGTACAGCTGTACCATCATGATGACGATGAACCTGGGCTTGTTGGTGGAATACCAGTGAGTAAAAAGAAAATTGGGTTAAGTACTGTTACTTTCAATTCCACTACGAATTTGCATCCTTTGACAGATACGTATTTCGACCTCAACTGTAAGGTCGTCTTCAGTGTCTTGTACTTGACTTGACTGTAAGGGGAACCCGAGAGTGTCCCTCATACTCGAACTACGCATATTACTCGACCCATCGTTGCCTTGATCAATCGTATCAGGTTATCCGGAAATCCGTATGCGTGCATAATCTGTCATAGCTAGTCTCGATCGAATGTATCATACGCCGATTTAAAATCTATGAACAAGTGATGTGGAGGCACGTTGTATTCGCGGCATTTCTGCAACTCCTGGTGGATGGCGAACACCTGGTCCGTTGTAACGCGTTCACGCATGAATTCAGCCTGATATTGCCCCACGATCTTTCTTGCAATCGGTGATATTTGGACGGCGGCTTAAAATTTGAGAGAATATTTTGTAGGCAGCGCTCAGTAGTTTTGTAGATGGCGGCGATATGCACGTCGGGATGATACACCGTCCAGGAGTTGGAGTCTACTTCTTACGAGGGCTACGTTTCATGGTCACCAAAGTAAACGAAGTCTCTTTTGGAGCTGTGGTGGTCGACCAAGCAGTTTATGCAGATGCTGGACTGTATGACGACCATGCTGATAGGGCGAAGACCGGTGGTAAAAGTGGTTGACTTCAATACCTAGGCCGTGAGATGAGAAAACCGTTTCACGAATCAGTGCACACTGGGCCACGAGCGGGATCTAGCAAGTAAAAACTTCTAGCACTTTGGGAGTGCATTTTATTGAGTTGGTGTCTTCGGAGACTTGTATTTATTTTACCTGTACTTTAATGTGGTGATAAAAGTTAGTTGGTAATTTGGCCGCATAGGTGGCGCTGCGATACTAACGTTTTTTGTCTTACGTCCTAGAGGTTTCCCGTCTTCTGCAAAGTTGTAGAGCGTGCAAAAATAAGTAAAGTCGCCGAAGACACCAAAGTTGTGTGATTTCAAATAACAAAGATATATAGAAAATAGTAAAATTTAACTGAAATTAACGTTTTTATTACTATTTTTAATGTTATTAGCAAATGTATCACTTTTATCGCCTCACACGTGTCAATCAAAGTAGCCTGCATCTGATGATACCAACTTTACAGTTTTTCGGAGCAATTATAATGGTATTTTTAGCAAAATAGTAAAAATTACCATGATTTTGAATAGTAGTTTTTTTTTTGAAAAATTGCAAATTCCAGCAAAATTTGATAAATGCTTCAAAATGTACCACTCAAGATCTACCAGATCTGAAAATTTGACGAAGGTATAATTTGGTGTTTTCTGAATATCTTGTTTTATAATATTGATGATTTTATACCTAAATAAGGCTGATACAAATTTCGATTTTCTCTTATGTCACCACCCCCTCGGAAAATTTTGGTCGGAATCCAACATTTTGAGGGGGGACACAACTAAATTATTCGAAAAAATCAAACTTTGACCCCTTTGACGAGTCAACGAGTAAAGTGACAAAAGAAGAAAATGAGATTTGTTCCAGCCAATTTTGAAAAAGAAGCAATTCTTAATACCTTAATGATTTTGCCTTTAGATGTCCCCAGATCACTTTCAAATGCGGGTCCCCTGGTTGCAACAGCTTGGAAATACACTGATTCTTTCAATCCAGATATCTCAAAAACACCAAATTATACCTCCGTCAAATTTTCAGATCTGGTAGATCTTGAGTGGTACATTTTGAAGCATTTATCAAATTTTGCCGAAATTTGCAATTTTTCAAAAAAAAACTACTATTCAAAATCATAGTAATTTTAACTATTTTGCTAAAAATCCCATTTTAATGGGGCACGTTCGGTATAGTACTAGAATTGTAGTAATGAGCTGAATTTTAGTATGGTGAGAAGGTCAGTTCTCTGTTTCTGCAATGAAATGGTACAAAAAGCGTGGGTATTATGATTCCTTACCTAATTTGATACTGTTTGAGCAAAACTTTGGATAACTATGTTGTTTATGTTGCAAGAAATGGAGAAAACAACAACACTGTTGCCCAAAGTTTTGCTCAAACAGCATCAAATTAGACAAGGAATCCTAATACCCACGCTTTTTGCACCATTTCATTGCAGAAACGGAGAATTGACCTTCTCACAATACTAAATTTCAGTTCATTACTACAAATCTAGTACTTCACCGATGTGTCCTATTGCTCCGAAAAACTGTAAAGTTGGTATTATCAGATGCAGGCTACTTTGATTGACACGTGTGAGGCGATAAAAGTGATACATGGGGATTTTTTTTTATTACCGAACACTTTGGGCCGAAGGGTCTCCGATTTTCATGAAAATTTTACCAGTGCTAGAGGTCGTGGATATATGATCATATATGGAATTAAAAAAAATCATAGTGGACTATTTTCCCGAAAAACGCTAGATGAAATTTCACGATTTTCCAAAATTTTGTAAAATACCCCAAACTTCAAAAAATCATATCTCAAAAACTATGCATCGTAGAACAAACTTTTTTTTTAGTGAAATCGACGCCAAATTACCTCAGCAATCCAATAAAAATACATTAAGAAAAAAGTTTCTCAGAATATTTTTCGCCATGGAGAAAAAACGTCTAAAAATGCTGTTAAAAGTACCGTCTGTATCATAGATTATTTTGAACAAATTTTTTCCTAGTGCAAAAACTAATGTTCTTCCTTTCGTTCTTTGACACCAAAATGGAATCTCTTACCGTTTTAGAGATATAGCCAAAAAACCAACGACCAGTCGCTATATTTTCATAGGAAGCCATCTACAACAGCGGCCGTTCACCTGTTGCAACATATTTGCTTTGCAACGACGAGCAAATGACATACGCTAATTGAAACGTAACTTTGACACTAACGTGCATCGGAGTGCACTGACAGCACATATATGGCACTTGAGTGCCTTCTAAATGCATTAAATAGTCATGTTTTGCAATGGTCGGGTTTCTAACTGAAATGTGTTTCAAATAACGGGTTATCAACGAGCTAATGCCACCGGTGAGCGTAAAATTACTTATGGCACTCATACCCCAAACGTTTTCCATTTCAATGTAAGAAAACAATGAAAACAAAGAAAACTATTAACGGAGAATGGTTACTGCTCAGCAAAATATTTGAAATTATACCCGACGAAAAAAAAATTGCATACGAATTTCTATCTTATTTAGCTTAATTTTATATCAAACAATTTCTTGTATGGAATGTTGAACGCAAGCTTCATACTGAGAGTAAGCTGTAAATTTATAAACTGATGGGAAAATGTGTGTGATACGACGAGGTCCTTTTGTTACAGGTTAAATGATATAACATTTTTAACTGTGTAAGTAACAAGAATGCATTGTTGTGTAGTATTTTTTTTTATTATAATTCTTTTGCTTCGTTCAGAAATAAAGAAAACATTCTAGAAATTTTCAAAAGATATAGTTAAGGATCCAATATTAACCCATGAAGCTTCGTAAATGCACAAGATGTGAATAGAAATGAGGACGTCAGAGGATTTCTTGAAATTAAACATTTACTTGTCATCTTAGAGCATTAAACAATTTTAGACAATATTTTAATCATTCGAACCGTGCACCGAATTATTGGTTGATTCGAATATATTATGGGTAGTAGTATGGGTTTGTCATGCTAGTTCTTAAAACTGATGAAGTCTTTTTGACAACAAACCGTTAGTTAGAAAAAAGTGATGAATTGATCTTACATTTCAGTGTTTTTTTATTAACTAATGTCAAAACTTACTCTAACGGTAATGATCGATCCTCCAGCGTACCGCGCTGCCTCAACTGTTGTCAACACAGTAGCTCTATACCGAGCTCGGTATTAATCTTTGCTAACCATTGCTTAACATTATTATCGTCACTGTTGGAATTGTGTCGCAACTTAGAACAGGAAAACCTTGGTTTGAAGCAACAATGTTTCATCAGCGCGTTAAGAAGTTGTAGGCATGGTAAACTCTTGGTTTTAATTTGTTGCCCGTACTAATAAGTTTATTTTTTATCTGTATTAATCGAGATTTTAAGCCTTAGGCTAGTTCATCTCAGGACCCACACTTTACTTCCCTTCCGAAGGAAGAACTCACATTGTGTGAGTATGTCGGGAGTGGGATTCGATCCCAGGTCCTCGGCGTGACAGTCACGGATTTTAACCATCACACCTGATCCGCTCCAGATAATACATGTTTGTTCCTCTCATCTATGGCATATATCTTTTAAAGTTCCGTTAAGTGTTTCTTCTAAAGCACATTATACAAACACATTATGCACAGACCATGCTATTTACTAAATATTGAGTGAAAAATGGTCTCTTTATGGTGTATAGAAGAATCCGCATACCAATTAAATGTTCAACAAAATACTATAAAAACAAAACAAAGCTTTACATGTGTAAAGAGACCTTATATTACCTTAGTTACCTGATATCCACTCATCTCTAAAGGTTTGCTTATAATTGCTTTGATTGAAAAAAATACGTTGAAATATGTATTTGCTCGTTGTTAAGGTGAATATATAACGAAGCCACACTTCGAATTTTCAAGAGCACAAATCTAAAGAACCGAGGATTGGTTTGCGCTGAAAAGTTGATCGATTGGTAATCACCAGCGGGTTACCAAACGATCAACTTTTCAGCGCAATCCGTCTTTTGGTTCCTCAGGTTTGTGCTCTTGAAAATTGGAGGTGTTGCTTCGTTATATATTCACCTTAACCCGTTATTTGAAACACATTTTAGTTAGAAACCCGACCATTGCAAAACATGACTATTTAATGCATTTAGAAGGCACTCAAGTGCCATATATGTGCTGTCAGTGCACTCCGATGACGTTAGTGTCAAAGTTACGTTTCAATTAGCGTATGTCATTTGCTCGTTGCAAAACAAATATGTTGCAACAGGTGAACGGCCGCTGTTGTAGATGGCTTCCTATGAAAATATAGCGACTGGTCTTTGGTTTTTTGGCTATATCTCTAAAACGGTAAGAGATTCCATTTTGGTGTCAAAGAACGAAAGGAAGAACATTAGTTTTTGCACTAGGAAAAATTTTGTTCAAAATAATCTATGATACAGACGGTACTTTTAACAGCATTTTTAGACGTTTTTTCTCCATGGTGAAAAATTTTCTGAAAAACTTTTTTCTTAATGTATTTTTATTGGATTGCTGAATTTGGCGTCGATTTCACTAAAAAAAAATTTGTTCTACGATGCATAGGTTTTGAGATATGATTTTTTGAAGTTTGGGGTATTTTACAAAATTTTGGAAAATCGTGAAATTTCATCTAGCGTTTTTCGGGAAAATAGTCCACTATGATTTTTTTCAATTCCATATATGATCATATATCCACGACCTCTAGCTCTGGTGAAATTTTCATTGAAATCGGAGACCCTTCGGCCCAAACCTGTTCGGTAATAAAAAAAATCCCCACATTTGCTAATAACATTAAAAATAGTAATGAAAACGTTAATTTCAGTTAAATTTTACTATTTTCTATATATCTTTGTTATTTGAAGTCACACAAATTTGGTGTCTTCGGCGACTTTACCTATTTTTGCACGCTCTACAACTTTGCAGAAGACGGGAAACCTCTAGGACGTAAGACAAAAAAGTTAGCATCGCTGCGCCACCTATGCGGCCAAATTACCAACTAACTTTTATCACCACATTAAAGTACATGCAAAATAAACACAAGTCTCCGAAGACACCAACTCAAAAAAATGCACTCCCAATGTGCTAGAGGTTTTTACTTGCTAGATCGCGCTCGTGGCCCAGTGTGCAGTGGGATCAGATGCTGCTAGAGATACAGATCATGCTAGATGTCGATCTGACTTATGTCGGTACCAAGAGTACCTTTAGTTGGAAAGGAGTGGAACCCCTGCTTTGAGGGTCTCTGTCCAGAGTGCCAATGCATATCCGTGGGGTGATGCCTACAGGATCATGATGGCCAAGACAAGAGGTACCCATTACATCAACAGAGCAATCTCCAGAAATATTGGAAGAGATCATCGAGGGGCTTTTTCCACGTCATGATCCTAGTCCTTGGCATCCTTTTTTAGGACTGTCAAAGACTAAGGTTGGCCGAAGTCTCTCAGCGTGGGTAAGTCCCCAGGTTCGGGCGGAGTTGCGAAGCTGGCCTGAAAAGTAGCTCCCGAGATGTTCAGGTCTGCTATGCAGAAAGGCCTGGACAAGGGAGATTTCCCAGAGTGTTTTGAAAGCGGTTGAACCTGATTTTATTTCTAAAAGCGGGAAAACAATCCGGAGACCCGTCGGCATATATAGACCAGTACGCTTGATCGACACGGAGGCTTCCGGAAGGAGAGGTCAACCGTAGACGCTATCATGTCGGTTATAAAGACAGCGCTACTGTACAGTAGTGTCTCTGGATGTAAGGAACGAGTAGAATAACTAGCCACAGAAGTCCAATGTCGCGACTATTCATGTGACTAACATATAGTTTGCCATGCCCTTACAGCGTCAGCAGTGGTACTAGAAGTGTCAAGTTAAGTTTGTTTACCAAAACAAAAGGTCCTCTACAAGATGGCCTCTTAAAAATAATAAGTTATTGCAATTAAAGTTATTAAAATAATTAAATGAGAAAAGTGACTACAGCGCCATTGGAGTTCTAGTGTATTTCTATTAAGGAACGCGTTCAATAGCGCCAGTTGGCCAGCTATTTCCGATACGCTCCTGTGTCTGGACATACCCGGGGAGATGTACATTCTCGAAAGTTTTACGACACAGAGGTGGGTCGGAAGTGCTTCCACATAACCTCAGAGGTCCCGCAAAGTTCCATCTTGGGTCCGATGTTACGGAATGTCATATATAACGAGGTGTTGAGGTTCAAGTTTCTCGGTGAAAAAGGAGTAGATTATCTCCGATTGCTTAGGGAAGGAAACGGTCTAACGCTATAAATTCCCATAAAATCACTATTTTGATATTTCCTCCCGATCGGGGCAACCAGTAATGCTTTCGCAGCCTGGCCAAGCCACCCCGTGGGCCAACACGCGGCGCAGCAGCGAAGGGAAATATTGATGTTGGAAGAAAGAATTTCCATGCACATCGGTCGACGATTCGATTCACTCCTCGCGGTGGTGGAAGTGTGCTTTTGCGTCGTCCTGCAAATCGAAACCGACGCAGCTTGAATAAATGATTTCGGTTCAGTCGCCACACTACTGCTGGCTGCTGGGTTCTTGATAAATTTGCACCATTTGGAACACGAATGCAAACGATTTTTTTTTCTTTCGCTGAAGTGTGAATGTGGAGGGGGTGGACGAATTCGTTGAACCGAGTTTTGGAGAACGATTGATTCCGAAAACTTTTTCGTGCACGCTTGAATGGAGTGCAATTTAAGTAGTACCTAGCCGTAGTTATCATATTGGGGGTAAGCTGTTCATTACTCGGAAGAAGGGCATAACTTTCCATGAAGGGAATTATCTTTAAAAAAAAATATTCATAATTATTATAAGGTAGACATCAATGGCATATTTCTCTTGAAATCAATTGCGTCGATTCAGCTTAACTTTTAAACGATAGCGTGAGTTTTCTCTTGCAGAGAAAAGAGATGTGACAATGTCACGTATCCGATCAATTTTAATTAATAAAATATCTCCATGGTTTCATGCGGTTTAACAGCAGCCACTTCCAGAGAGAGGAATGAAATTGTTTCACTCACCAATGTGTCGCCAAAGGGGCATCATCACTCTTTAAAATACTTGTGGAAGGCAAGGCCTAGCAGCCCGTTTACCGAATGAACTGTAACGTCCTCGTGTAGTAGATGGCATGCCATTTCATAAAGAATGTGACCGACTATTTGTCTAAATGGATCAAAGGTTTACGTCCGTTTCAACTCAAATCCAATCGTAATTTGTGGACATGATTATATTCGAAGGAATTCTATGCTTAGATAAATACATAGATTTTCTGAATAATACAGAAGAAAAATCCAACCTACTCAGCTTTGACAAACTCCTCCTCCTCCTATTCCTCCTCCTGGAAGCATTTCCCTCGAAATCCTGGAAGGATTTCCCTCGAAATCCTGGAAGGATTTCCCTCGAAATCCTGGAAGGATTTCTCTCGAAATCCTGGAAGGATTTCCCTCGAAATCCTGGGAGGCTTTCCCTCGAAATTCTGGGAGGATTTCCCTCGAAATCCTGGAAGGTTTTCCCTCGAAATCCTGGAAGGTTTTCCCTCGAAATCCTGGAAGGATTTTCCTTGAAATCTTGGAAGGATTTCCCTCGAAATTCTGGAATGATTTGCCCCGAAATCCTGGAAGGATTTCCCTCGAAATCCTGGAAGGATTTCCCTCGAAATCCTGGAAGGATTTCCCTCGAAATCCTGGAAGGATTTCCCTCGAAATCCTGGAAGGATTTCCCTCGAAATCCTGGAAGGATTTCCCTCGAAATCCTGGAAGGATTTCCCTCGAAATCCTGGAAGGATTTCCCTCGAAATCCTGGAAGGATTTCCCTCGAAATCCTGGAAGGATTTCCCTCGAAATCCTGGAAGGATTTCCCACGAAATCCTGGAAGGATTTCCCACGAAATCCTGGAAGGATTTCCCACGAAATCCTGGAAGGATTTCCCACGAAATCCTGGAAGGATTTCCCACGAAATCCTGGAAGGATTTCCCACGAAATCCTGGAAGGATTTCCCACGAAATCCTGGAAGGATTTCCCTCGAAATCCTGGAAGGATTTCCCTCGGAATCCTGGAAGGATTTCCCTCGAAATCCTGGAAGGATTTCCCTCGAAATCCTGGAAGGATTTCCCTCGAAATCCTGGAAGGATTTCCCTCGAAATCCTGGAAGGATTTCCCTCGAAATCCTGGAAGGATTTCCCTCGAAATCCTGGAAGGATTTCCCTCGAAATCCTGGAAGGATTTCCCTCGAAATCCTGGAAGGATTTCCCTCGAAATCCTGGAAGGATTTCCCTCGAAATCCTGGAAGGATTTCCCTCGAAATCCTGGAAGGATTTCCCTCGAAATCCTGGAAGGATTTCCCTCGAAATCCTGGAAGGATTTCCCTCGAAATCCTGGAAGGATTTCCCTCGAAATCCTGGAAGGATTTCCCTCGAAATCCTAGAAGGATTTCCCTCGAAATCCTGGAAGGATTTCCCTCGAAATCCTGGAAGGATTTCCCTCGAAATCCTGGAAGGATTTCCCTCGAAATCCTGGAAGGATTTCCCTCGAAATCCTGGAAGGATTTCCCTCGAAATCCTGGAAGGATTTCCCTCGAAATCCTGGAAGGATTTCCCTCGAAATCCTGGAAGGATTTCCCTCGAAATCCTGGAAGGATTTCCCTCGAAATCCTGGAAGGATTTCCCTCGAAATCCTGGAAGGATTTCCCTCGAAATCCTGGAAGGATTTCCCTCGAAATCCTGGAAGGATTTCCCTCGAAATCCTGGAAGGATTTCCCTCGAAATCCTGGAAGGATTTCCCTCGAAATCCTGGAAGGATTTCCCTCGAAATCCTGGAAGGATTTCCCTCGAAATCCTGGAAGGATTTCCCTCGAAATCCTGGAAGGATTTCCCTCGAAATCCTGGAAGGATTTCCCTCGAAATCCTGGAAGGATTTCCCTCGAAATCCTGGAAGGATTTCCCTCGAAATCCTGGAAGGATTTCCCTCGAAATCCTGGAAGGATTTCCCTCGAAATCCTGGAAGGATTTCCCTCGAAATCCTGGAAGGATTTCCCTCGAAATCCTGGAAGGATTTCCCTCGAAATCCTGGAAGGATTTCCCTCGAAATCCTGGAAGGATTTCCCTCGAAATCCTGGAAGGATTTCCCTCGAAATCCTGGAAGGATTTCCCTCGAAATCCTGGAAGGATTTCCCTCGAAATCCTGGAAGGATTTCCCTCGAAATCCTGGAAGGATTTCCCTCGAAATCCTGGAAGGATTTCCCTCGAAATCCTGGAAGGATTTCCCTCGAAATCCTGGAAGGATTTCCCTCGAAATCCTGGAAGGATTTCCCTCGAAATCCTGGAAGGATTTCCCTCGAAATCCTGGAAGGATTTCCCTCGAAATCCTGGAAGGATTTCCCTCGAAATCCTGGAAGGATTTCCCTCGAAATCCTGGAAGGATTTCCCTCGAAATCCTGGAAGGATTTCCCTCGAAATCCTGGAAGGATTTCCCTCGAAATCCTGGAAGGATTTCCCTCGAAATCCTGGAAGGATTTCCCTCGAAATCCTGGAAGGATTTCCCTCGAAATCCTGGAAGGATTTCCCTCGAAATCCTGGAAGGATTTCCCTCGAAATCCTGGAAGGATTTCCCTCGAAATCCTGGAAGGATTTCCCTCGAAATCCTGGAAGGATTTTCCTCGAAATCCTGGAAGGATTTCCCTCGAAATCCTGGAAGGATTTCCCTCGAAATCCTGGAAGGATTTCCCTCGAAATCCTGGAAGGATTTCCCTCGAAATCCTGGAAGGATTTCCCTCGAAATCCTGGAAGGATTTCCCTCGAAATCCTGGAAGGATTTCCCTCGAAATCCTGGAAGGATTTCCCTCGAAATCCTGGAAGGATTTCCCTCGAAATCCTGGAAGGATTTTCCTCGAAATCCTGGAAGGATTTCCCTCGAAATCCTGGAAGGATTTCCCTCGAAATCCTGGAAGGATTTCCCTCGAAATCCTGGAAGGATTTCCCTCGAAATCCTGGAAGGATTTCCCTCGAAATCCTGGAAGGATTTCCCTCGAAATCCTGGAAGGATTTCCCTCGAAATCCTGGAAGGATTTCCCTCGAAATCCTGGAAGTATTTCCCTCGAAATCCTGGAAGGATTTCCCTCGAAATCCTGGAAGGATTTCCTCCGAAATCCTGGAAGGATTTCCTCCGAAATCCTGGAAGGATTTCCTCCGAAATCCTGGAAGGATTTCCTCCGAAATCCTGGAAGGATTTCCTCCGAAATCCTGGAAGGATTTCCTCCGAAATCCTGGAAGGATTTCCTCCGAAATCCTGGAAGGATTTCCTCCGAAATCCTGGAAGGATTTCCTCCGAAATCCTGGAAGGATTTCCTCCGAAATCCTGGAAGGATTTCCTCCGAAATCCTGGAAGGATTTCCTCCGAAATCCTGGAAGGATTTCCTCCGAAATCCTGGAAGGATTTCCTCCGAAATCCTGGAAGGATTTCCTCCGAAATCCTGGAAGGATTTCCTCCGAAATCCTGGAAGGATTTCCTCCGAAATCCTGGAAGGATTTCCTCCGAAATCCTGGAAGGATTTCCTCCGAAATCCTGGAAGGATTTCCTCCGAAATCCTGGAAGGATTTCCTCCGAAATCCTGGAAGGATTTCCTCCGAAATCCTGGAAGGATTTCCTCCGAAATCCTGGAAGGATTTCCTCCGAAATCCTGGAAGGATTTCCTCCGAAATCCTGGAAGGATTTCCTCCGAAATCCTGGAAGGATTTCCTCCGAAATCCTGGAAGGATTTCCTCCGAAATCCTGGAAGGATTTCCTCCGAAATCCTGGAAGGATTTCCTCCGAAATCCTGGAAGGATTTCCTCCGAAATCCTGGAAGGATTTCCTCCGAAATCCTGGAAGGATTTCCTCCGAAATCCTGGAAGGATTTCCTCCGAAATCCTGGAAGGATTTCCTCCGAAATCCTGGAAGGATTTCCTCCGAAATCCTGGAAGGATTTCCTCCGAAATCCTGGAAGGATTTCCTCCGAAATCCTGGAAGGATTTCCTCCGAAATCCTGGAAGGATTTCCTCCGAAATCCTGGAAGGATTTCCTCCGAAATCCTGGAAGGATTTCCTCCGAAATCCTGGAAGGATTTCCTCCGAAATCCTGGAAGGATTTCCTCCGAAATCCTGGAAGGATTTCCTCCGAAATCCTGGAAGGATTTCCTCCGAAATCCTGGAAGAATTTCCTCCGAAATCCTGGAAGGATTTCCTCCGAAATCCTGGAAGGATTTCCTCCGAAATCCTGGAAGGATTTCCTCCGAAATCCTGGAAGAATTTCCTCCGAAATCCTGGAAGAATTTCCTCCGAAATCCTGGAAGGATTTCCTCCGATATCCTGGAGGGATTTCCCTCGAAATCCTGGTAGGATTTTCCTCGAAATTCTGGAAAGATTTACTCTCAAATCCTGGAAGGATTTCTTTCGAAATCCTGGAAAGATTCCAAATATCCTTTTTCTGTAACAACTTTCGCATTCATTAACATTTTCTATTTATCTCCACGTAAATTCAGTTCATTAATGTCATACCAACAACTTCTCAGACATAGAACCACTCAGCCTCACCAACCACGACGGTCCAGAAATAGCTGATTTTCAATTCTGAACTCCATGTTGCCGTGGTCAGGAATTCCCCAAATCCCAAAAGTCATCTGGCAATCGGTAGGCAGACACGCAACTGCACTGACTGACTTAGCTACCGCTAGATTCGGTAACGACGACGACGACGACGATGACGAAGCTCGTGATGCAGCTGAGCTGATGTCGTTTTCCCTAGCCAGAGCTTTCTTACAGCGTCCAGTTCATCCTGTGGTGGAATACTGCAACATGGTTAGAATGAAACCGTGTGCATCACTACCACACCACCATTATTGGACGCCGCCAAAAGTGACGGTTCTTTTGGGGAATGACTCGTCGTCGCTATTGTTAGTCTGGACTGGGAACAGTGATAATGAAACGTTTGTTTCGAAAGCAGAAGACTTCGGTTTACAGCTCCAAGCTGGTTTCCAAATGAGCTGCTTAGCTTTGGTCACAGATTAGTTTGAAGGCGACACCATCGCATCGAGTCGGTGTCGTCGTTGCTGCCGAAATAGATAAAATAACAAAACAGTTTTAGTTACGTGCAGTTCCTTCTATAATGACGAATCTTGTTATGCTAAAACTGATAAGAGTTTGGGACCGTTCATAAACCACGTCGACTTTTTGGGTGGAGGGGGGGGTCTGGCCAAAGTCTACGATTCATACAAGTTTCAAAATTTTTGTGTGGACAAAAGTCTACGAGGGGGGAAAGGGGGGTCTGAATGGCCAAATTTTGGTCTACGTGGTTTATGAACAGCACTATTGAGTTGTCCAAAAAATGTCTCACGAAACCTAATGCAAGCCTATCCATATACGTGAGAACAAAAGATGTTTACAAAGTTCTTACAGATATATTAACACGGGAAATCTGAACATAAACCACTACCACACAGGAATTTGGATTGGTCAATGGCCAGACCCGTATTTGTTATTCCGCCGAATGTCATTTTGTAACATTCGCCAAGTATTGCTTACTGACGCCCAAACTGTTGAGCTGGTAAATGCAGAGCTATTCTAGACTTTTCTGGAGATATTCAAGCTCAATTCACGGTAGGTCCTGAATGTTTTTTCGTAACTTTTCTGGGGAGAGTCTCCTGGTGTTTAAGCCATTTGCTTAGTTGGTTTACTTAGAACGCATTTTTCCACTGTAGAAAATTTGTACGAATACAGCTTATAATTGTTTAATGGCGTGGCATCTCCAGTAACTTTTTTCAGTTAAATTGGCTAGAAGAGCTAAGAATGGTGACCAAAATAAAAGGTATCAGGTTTTATGACGATTTTGAAAACCGCTACAAGATTAATTATTCAGCATTTTTTTTTTCGGAAATATGATAGGTACCGTAAAACGGGGTATCTTTGATAATGCGGGTAACTTTGATAGTGCAGCAGGCATTGTGTAATTTATCTTATAACTATGATTCCTCCAACCAGTTAAGGAAAAGATAAACGTTAATCAATTCTATACATATGAAAGTTCATCTTAGACGTATTTTCATTAAAATCTAGTTTATATACAACTTTTTGGACAAAAAATAAAAATTGTTGATATTTCTGTCATTTATCAACCCCTTCAAACAATCTGCTATACGACTTCGTTACAACTATTTTTTCAATGAATGGATGCTTATTCTCGATAGATTCATCATAGTAGATTCCAAATCTGGCCTTGAATCTCTTAACGAAGTGTGTTTTCACGAAATGGAAGCAATTTTGTAAATTGGGATATTAATCTCCATACATTGATAAACGCCTAAAAGTATGCAATGCCCTTGTAACTTCATGTAGATAAATATGTGTTGTTAAAAATTTGTTAATAAAACATTAAAAAACTACCCAAAAATGAAAACTAACCATGAATAACATGTAATCATATGTTGATGTACCGTTAAGCATTTATTATTACAAAGATAATGATTTTTCATAGCTAAATTTATTGTGTTTTGCACTCAATATTCCACAAACTCATTTTTATATGTAGAATTTAGTAAAAAATCAATGTTTTGATATAAAAATTCTATCTGATATATTCCACAAGCCTTCTCTCATCATGTTCATACTCCTAAGATTTCAATGTGTGATTATTTTTTGAGATTTGATGTGTTTTTAGGGCATTATCAAAGTAACCCCAAAATGAAAATCTGATTTTCGGTTATATGAAAAACTAAAAGTTATCCAAAATATTTCAGATTATCGAATCTTTTAATTGCAATTGATAACTGATACCCCAGTACTTGTTTTAAAAATATAAAACTCGGGAAAATACTGTTTCATGTAAAAATATTGAGAAAATTCGCTGAAAAACTATCAAAGTTACCCCATTTTACGGTAATCATTTCATCCATTGAGAATTTCTTAGGGAATTCCTTCGGTATTTACCTCAGTAATTTAATAGAACATTTTGTTGACTATATTATTGGAAGTTCATTCGGTTATTCCTATGAAACATTATCTTAATTGAATTTTATTGCATTAAGAGTAGTTGGGGTATTTATGGTGAGTTTTAATGGAAGTTTGCAGGAAAAAGGCCGAAGGAGAAGTATAAACGTATAAGCCAGGTTCAAGTTGAAGTGGGAGGGAGTCTAGGGTTATCCGAGAACTCCCTTGAGTCTAGATCATAGGATCTAAAAGCATGTTCAAATTCAATGGCGGCACTGATTATAGTGGGTTGAATAATTTAATTTTTATTTTATGTCCATTAAAAAATAAAATAAATAAGGTACCCCGGGGCAAGTGAGAATCCGGGGCAAGTGAGACCTACAGCTATATTTTTTTAATTTTTTAGTTTTAAGGCAAACATTCTTCACAGATAACATAGGTATCACACCAACCGATACTTTGAATTCAATTTTTTTTATTGTTCTCACCAAAAAGAGACCATATATGTTATTGTTGATCATATGTCATTTTCAATTCACTAAGTGAGATTAACGCACTCTACTACATTCGTCGTTTAAAAATAGAATAACAAATAAAGTAAAACTTTTTCAGTTTCAGGATAATATTTGGAGTGCTTGCAAATTATTTTAAGCAAAAAAGCTATAATTTATTTTCATTTATTACCCTTAGGTAACTGCTCTCACTTACCCCAGTGCGTTTCAGCATTTGGGGCAAGTGAGACCTATGAGAGTGAACAAACACAATTTCATAGTTTGATCTCGCTTTCTTTAGCCTAAGTAAAATTTACGCAAAAGTGTAGTAAAAATCGGCATCATGAGTGAACAATCGTTGAATTACATACAATTACTTCTATTCTGATGATGAAGCTATTGTTTAAAATGGTCTTGGATAGAACATTTTTTTTTCGAAATCGTCTATTTTTCATATTTTCGTTCAAGCAAATTCTATTATTTTTTTTCGTTTTGCGCTGCATAATGAGTTTTTTCTGAATATTAAGGAACCGGCCATAAAGTATGAAAAAATTGGAAAACGACTTATTCAAAGTTCACGATTTAAAAATCTTTATTTAATGATCGTAAAATTATGTAAAGGAAAACATAACATCTGTAGATCTTGAAAAATCTTTTAGCAAGATTCATCAACTATGAAATATGAAAAGCAAGTTTGGAAATCTTTCGGCATTTAACCTTAGGGCCATTTTCGTATAAATAAAAGAAATTTGTTTTGCACGAGCTGTTAAATCTATTTTTCTCAGTGATTCGTTATTATGTGTTACGTAATTTATGGACGATACCACAAAACTTTTCCAACATAAATCGCCAAACATAGTTATTCACATAAGATATCTATAGTTTATGCTACCTAACATATAAGCAGCAACTATATTAAGCCATTTGTACAAAAATTCCGAATAGGTCCCACTTGCCCCGTGAAACGGTGTAAATGAAGATCTGCTCCACTTTTCATCATATGCATAATATACATAATTTCAAAATTTTGAAACAGTTTCAATGCCCGTTAATAAGAAGAAATATACCAACAATGTCGTTTAGAACCATTGGAATTATAAAATTATTTATGTTTAGAATTTTTTGGCTTGACAAAATCAAACTAGCATTTTTTTAGGTCCCACTTGCCCCGGGGTACCTTATCATAATTCAAACATATCAGCAAAAATACAGGCCTTTCGGTCTTCTATAAATCACGGTGACTCTCTGATGGTGGAACTTTCAAAACACAGTGTCTTCAAGAACTCCCATGAGTATGGGTTATAAAATCTACAAGCAAATCAATGAAACCCCATAGGAAACCCCCTTGAGCCCCCTTAGACTTCCCTTAAACACTAATCAACCCCACTGAAACCTTTTGTAACTTCTAGAAACTAGATCAAGAAAATCCCCTTGAGACATCTGTAGACTTCCCTTATACTTCTCTGAAGCCTCCCCTCCTCTCCGAAACCCCCTGAAATCCACTGAAACGCCATGAACCTTCTTAAACCATCGAAAACCTCTCTGGAACTCTTGTAGTATTCCCTCAGACTCTACTCAAGACCCCTTAGAAAACTTTCCTGAGACTTCCATAGACTACCTTTGGAATCCCTTTGAAATTCCCCTGGACGGCCTTGAAAACTTGAGAAGCCATTAGAAATGCCTTGAAATTCCGCTAAAACTTCTTAAATCCTATTGAAACGCCTTCTGAAATCCTCGTTATACATTATAAGTGCCCCTGAAACCCCTTGGAACACCCTTGAAAGGTTCGTGAAACCCAATGAACCAACTTGACTCCCTTGAAGCGCCCCTGAAATGCATTTAAATACGATTGAACCATGCATCATTCTATTGAAACGCCCTTGAAATCTCCGTAATCATTACGAAATGCCTTTAAAACCCCTTGGAATGTCTTTAAGAGGCTCCAGAAACCTTCTGAAAACCTCTCGGAAAGCCCTTAAAACATTCTTGAAATTCACCTGAAAACTCTTGCAGTGCTCTGTAAAAGCTCCTGAGACCCTCTCCCCCTGAATCGCCCTCAAAGCCCCATTCATACGTTCCTGACCTGCCCTTCAAAAGCACCTGAAGTTCCCTGAAACAACCTCCTGAAACGCATCGGAAGCCCCTTGGAACCTTTTTTTTGGGCTCTCTAGTAACTTCCTGGAAACCCTAACAAACTGGCCCCATTTCAACCAGGGGGTTCCATGGGGATTTTAGAAGGTTATATTGGCCTTAAAATTGTGTTTCAGTACTTTCAGGGAGATTTGAGGAAGCTTGATGGCGTCTCAAGGGGTACAAAAGGGTTTTAGAGAATGAATGTTTCTGAGGGTTTTGAAAATGTAACAGAGCGTCTCAGCGGGTTTGAGGAGCATTTTTGAGGGGCTTTTCAGGAGGTTTCAAAAGATTTTAAAGAACGTTTAGATGAATTTAGATACTTTCTAGGGATTAGTGGCTGAGATGGTTCAAGCGCAATTCCTGAGAGGCTCCATGGATTTCAGAGGGATTTCATTGGGCTCCGGGACGAAAGAGCACCTTAACTGTCATGGCACTCTCTTACCAAAAAAAAAACAAATGTATACGTTAGGTTCAATAACTGCCATGGAGCTATTTCTAAAGCCGTAAATTATCCCATGACACCCGCTTAAAACTACCTAAAACGCTCCTAAAACCCCTCTAATGTCCCTGAACATTTTTTGAAATGCCGTGAAATCATCAAACACGCTCTGACACCCTGCAGAAACCCGCTGAAGCTTCCCAGAACCCAACGGGGACGTTATTAGTACTCTTCAAGTGTCCTGAAATCCTCCATAACACTCCACTCAAACCCACTAAAACGTTCCTGAAATCCCCCTGAAATGTCTCTGAAAATCTGTGAAACGCTCGCAAAACCTCTTAAAAGCCCTTGAAACGCCCACATAAAATGCCCCGGAAACTCACCAAAGCGCTGCTGAAATACCCCTGAAACCTCCTGCAACTGCCTGAAGCCCCACTGAAACCCGTGGAAACTCCTAGAGTATTAGAGCCAAAGCCGTTTTTCATTGACCTCAGCCGCAGAAGTTCGTTATTTATCATATATTTATTCATGTTCAGCTTCTAAAATGAGAAATTAGTGATTGAATCTATCTTGTATCGACATTTAGTTTGATAATTACTCTGTGAATTTCTTAAGTAATGCTTTTGAAAATTGTACGTCAACTCCTTTGGATTTTTCTTCAGATATATGTGAAGACTGGTGTGAAGACATATTTTCGGATTTTTTTTTAGCATTTCTGCGGTAGTAATATTGGAATTTGATTGGCATTTTTTTTATTTGTTCTGAAATGTAAACTGCAATTTCTTTGAAAATCCTGCAGCGATTCCCTTTTCCTTCCATTTGCATTTCGGATTTTTTTGCGATTCATTTTGTCAATGATTCCATTATATTTTTGCGGTACCGGGTCATTTGGCCGAAAGCCGTTTGGCCGAAAATAAATGATATTCCTCGCATCAGTATAACTCGAAAGAACAGCCTATGATTCAAAGAAGGAAAAATCTTTGATAAAATATTGACAGATTCAACGCCAACCCATCCCTGAATGTCAAAACTAGAAAGAAGGAAATATTTCTGATGATCATATTGGTAGTTAGAATGTCAAAAACTTCCTCTGAATTGTTTTGAACACAATTCGGCCAAACGGCTTTCGACCAAACGACCATTCGGCCAAATGGCCGGTTACTTATTTTTGCTTCTGAAATTTGCCGGCAATTTTGTCGGCATTTTTTTTATTTATTTGGAATTTTTTGAAGAGATTCCTTTGCCTACTTCATCGATAATTTCTTCGGCGATCTCTTTGTGAATGACCCGGATGTTCAACACATTCTTCGATAATTCATCCGGCAATTAATTTAAAAAAATCTTTAAATAATTTCTTTCAAATCTTCTTCAAAACTTCCATTGCCATTAATTTGTCAATTTCTCAGGCAATTATTTTAGGAACTTATTTCAAAATTCCTTCGGTATATGTTTAAAAAATTCTTTCCGCTATTTCTTTCCGAATTTCTTCGGCTATTGCATATAAATTTCCAGAGGATTTCTTGAGAAATTTAAAAATTCTCAATTGATGTTGCTCAAAAATATTACGAAGAAATTGGTACTTCCATAAGAATAGCCAAAGAACTTTTAAAGTGGAACTGCCGAATCAATTAAAAAAAAACTCTTGAAAGGATTCTCAAAGGAAAACCTGAAAAAATCTGAGTGGAAAAAAATTGTCGCAAAAATTTCCATTTAAATTACTTAAGAAGTTTTCAAAGAATTTGCCAAAGGAATTCCTCAAGTAAATTGGAAAAGTTTCCAAAGAATTTCACTAAATTCAATCTCAAAAAAAAATAGGAAGAAATGTGTCAAAGAAATTGCTGAAGAAATTTCCATAAAAATTTCTGCAAGTTTTTACAAAGAAATTGCCACAAAGAACATGCCGAAGAAGCTTCGGAAAAAAATCCCAAAAGAACTACTTGAGAAGTGTCCTGAATAATTACCGAGCGATTTACCAAAGACCATGTCAGTGAAATTTTTAAAGGAATTGTTGGAGAAATCTTCAAAATATTTTCTGAAGCAATTTAAGAAATAATCCCAAAAAGAATTGCCGAAGAAATCTCAAATCAAATTCGGAAGAAATATGCGAAAGAATTCTGAAACTGTTACCGAACTTTTTCTTCAAATGAATTTCCAAGGAAATTACCCAAGAAGTTACTAAAGCAATTTTCAAAGATGCCATGAAAAGAATAACCTGAGAGATTTTCATAGAAATTGCTGATTAAATTCCCAAAGAAATTTTATAAGCAAGTTATATCGAAATTGCCGAAAGTATACCGACAGTAATGGCTGCCAAAATTTCCAAAACAATTACTGAAGATATTTCCAAAATAATAACGAAAAAATTGTCTAAAAGAATCCCATTGGAAATAAAGATAGAAAATCCATTGACTAATTGTCGAAGGAGTTTTTAAAAAATTGCTGAAAGAATTCCATAGATTCCAAAGTCTTCTTCAAAATTTCTTGCAAAGCTACCTGGAGAATCATTCGGGAACTCTTGAAGAGATACCTCCATAAATTTCCCCAAGGACTGCTTTAAGACATATTGCGTTGGGTCTTTCAAAACTGCTCATGGATTCCTTCAGAAAGTAATCCAGGAATTCGGTCATAATATCCCTTAAGGTTTCTTTAAGAAACTGCTCCAGCAGTTCCTTCAGAAATATTTCCAGGGACTAAAACGAAAAATCTCCAGCGCCTACTTCGAATCTTTCTTGAGGAATTTCCAAGAATTCCTTCAAGAATTTCTTTTTTTCATGGGTTCTTTCGAAAACTCCGACAGGGATATTTTTTTAAATTCTTCTAGAAATTCGTTTAAAACAATTTTCGGAATTTTTTTTCAAAAATTCTTTCAAAAAAAATCTTCCTCAGGCTGCTTTGGAAAATCGTATAGATATTTCTTCAAGAAGTCAATCAGAGATTCGTTTAGGAATTGCCTTTTAAGATTCTAATAAAAGTTGCCGCAAGAAGGAGTCCAGAGCTATTTTCAGGGGATCATCCAGAAATTATTGTAGAAATCCCTCCAGAGATTTTTGCACTATTACTTTCAGTGATTCCGGCAGGAATTCCTTCAGGATTTCCTCCAGAT
Source organism: Aedes albopictus (assembly GCF_035046485.1). Taxonomy (NCBI): domain Eukaryota; kingdom Metazoa; phylum Arthropoda; class Insecta; order Diptera; family Culicidae; genus Aedes; species Aedes albopictus. The sequence continues at coordinate 287,262,015 of NC_085136.1, read as the reverse complement.
ATTTCTTCATCTATTTCCCCAGAAACTTCTCTGACAGTTCCTCTAAGGATAGCTCTATGAATGAGTCCACGAATTCTTCAAGGAATTTTCAAAAATATATCCAACGAGTTTCGTCAAAAATTGTTTGAGAAACATCTCAAGAGAATTTTGAGGGATCTTTACAGAAGCTTATCTGGGCGTTACAACATGAATTTTTGCAAGAACTCCTTTAGAAATACGTACACAGATTGAATTCTTAGAGCAGCAAATCTTCCAAGAGATTGCCTAGGGATTTTTTTTAGATATTGTTCCTGTGATTTCGTCAAAAACATCTTCTGGGATTCCTGCAAGAATTGCTTCAGAATCCTCCATGAAATTTTCAACGGAATACCTTAAAATATTCTTTGGAGATTCCCAGAATCAATTCTTGAAAATGTTTGAAGAGATTCCTGGACCAAAAATCATTAAACAATTTTTGCGATTAACTCTAGAGGAATTTCGGGAAAAAATTCTGAGAGAAAACCTGTACAAACTTGTTAAGCTATCTCCTTAATTCTTAGAAAAATAGGATCATGAGAAACTTGTGGAGGAACTCTGGAAGTAATTCCATGGAAAAATTGTTTGAAAAATAACTGAAGAGATTTTTAAGGCATTCCTGAAGATATCTGTAGATAAATTTCCATAGATATTATCTTAAAAATGTCTACAGAAATTGCAGATAATACTGGCGATACTGGGAGATGCTGTACTGACGGAATTCTTAAAAAAAAATCTCAAAATTTTTTTATTGAGCTGAAGAATTTTTACGAGAATTCCTAATGCAATTTCCAAAAAGATTACTACGCATAGTACTATCTGGAGATATTTTGTAGAAAATCCTACGAAAAAAACAAAAATAAATCACGGAGGAACTCTTTGGAGAACCACTGAATAAATTTCTAAAAAAGGGAACTTTTGAAGAAATCTTTAATAGAATACCAGGAAGAACTGGAGAACCCTCCGCAAGTATTCAAAGATAATTTTCTTGAAAATGCCATTCTGGAACAATTTTGCAGGAATTGCTGGGAGAATATTTGGAACAACTCCTGAAGCATCACCGGAAAATTATTAAAGAATCCCTGATGAAAGGTATCCTAAACAATTCCTGTTGGAGGAATACCTGAAGGAACTTCTGACGAAACCATTGAAGAACCTCCAGATGAATATATCGAGATTTTTTTTTTTTGAGAAACTGCTAAAAAATACCTAAAATTGCGTTAGGGATTTGGACGATCTGTCTAGTTCGGATCTCGCCGAGGACTACGACAAGGTGATGGACTTCCATGCCTGCTGTTCAATATCGCTTTGGAAGGTGTTACCTGACGAACCGGTACGGTTTTCACTCAATCTGGCCAATTTGTCTGTTCTGCGGAAGACATGCGGATATTATTGCTAGAACATTTGGAATGGGGGGAAAAAAAATGGAAACGTTCGAAGTGATGGATGACTTCGTCTACCTTGGAACCATATTATCGGCAGACAACAACGTTAGCCGTGGAGTATGAAGGTGCATCATCAAGGGAAGTCAGCCTGCTCAAATAAATGAGCAACGACGCATAATTCTAAAAAATTTTAGAATATTTTGGCTAAATGTTTGATTTTTGGCCACCCGAGTCCCCAGAATGCGGAAGATCCAAAACAGTTACGTTATAGCAGAAGCAAACGAGGCGGTCCTTTCGTGTTGTAGACAGGCTGCAATTTGCATCACAATGATGGTGCTTTAAATTTCTTACTTTTCCCAGCAGAGGGACCATCGCATCGTCTCATCGGTAGGAATGAGGGGACGCTCTCTAGTGCCACTGCTAAAGAGACTAATAATCTACACCGGGGAATGGCTTGTCTTTAAATTGAATCACTGTGTGCACATTGTTTTAGCTGGGTTTAGCGGGCGGGAAGGGGCGGAGAAAGATAACTTGGGATTGCAATAAAATACATCGAATAATATTTGAAAGGATCGCAACGACTAATTGTTCCAGCCGGCAGTCAGTAGTGCGCTACCACTGCCACCGCTTTTACCACCATGCCTTATCCTGGCATGTTCTTAGATCTAGGAATATGAATATGAGAGCGCCCGAGCTACGGAGACGACGATGTTCGTACGGAAACCGTGGCTGCCATGGTAGATATTGCCTGCATTGCCCTGAGCGATCGGAAACGGTGCAATGTCGATTCTGGAGAAACAGTCTGTGGCAGCTTGTTACGTTAGGATACAGAGTCTATATCTGCCATTTGTTCGCCTCTTTCGTGTATCGGGTCGTCGGTCGGCCGGTCGTCGTAATAGAAGTACTGAACTTGATGCGTGCGTATCGACGCTCTGCTATTGCAGCTCACCTCCGGGACGATTCACAAGATGGATAGAGAGAGCTTAGACGTTAGACCGAAGCTATATGCAAATACACCTGCTAATGAGGACGGGCATCGAAGGAAGAAATGCCGACATGATTTCGATAATGAACTGGTTCCGTCCATTCAAGCATGCCACAGTTGGAAAATTGCGAGGTGTGCTGAGCCGTGTATATTAAGAAACTGTGTTTCTGTAAGGAAATACTGTTGCTGGACAAGAGATGAGCCTTTATGACACCGTGTAGCAAAATTTTACTTGTTTTTTCGATCTTGTTATAGTTAATTATAGTATTTAGAAGCAGCAAGTGGAGTTAAGGGGAGTATAGGGTGTGCTCCGAAGGGTGATATGAGCGGGGCGTTGTGGCTTTTAAAGGCCTCTAAAAACGTTCTTAAACATAAATTAAATAATCTACAACTTGTGTGTTAGAATAAAATTCATGGTTGTACAGTATAACTTCATGCAACTATGTACAGTCCTGAGGAAGATCCAACCCAAGAATCGAAACGTTGGCAATAATATAAAATTATCAATGCTTTTTCCCGTGACTGAAAGCCGAAAAACTCCATAGCTATGTGCAACTATGTGCTATCAAGAAGTGAATTCTATGTCTGTTTGACCATCATCAAGAATTTCCTTGAGTATTGGTCGTCGGATCTACAAGCATAACTTCTGAAGCCACCTGAAACACGCATGATGCGCTTTGAAATGCTTCTGGTATCCTCCTGAAGTTCACCTGAAAGCCCTAGAAATCTACATCTGAAACTACACTGAGGATCCATTTAAAGCCTTTGAAGCCCCCTAAATACCTATGAAACCCTTTAAAACGCCATGAAACATCTTGAAATGGCGTTGAACCAAGCCCGTGCACAAGGGAGGAGTTTTAGGGGTTGAACCCTTCCCATTACCCATATACACTACACGCCCCTCCGTCCTGAGCCAAAATTAGGAAAACCCCTCCCTAGACGCCTTTTCTGTTTACGGGCTTGCGTTAAACCCAATTGTCAAATGATATCGCCCTGAAGCTTTCCAAAAAGCTTTTATAACACCTCCGGACCACTGACCCTCCTGAAATTCCTTTAAATGCCCTAAAATGCCTCTGAAACCCTCATGAAACCCCCATGAAGCTCAACCAAGAATCTATGAGCTACCTATAATCCTTCTGAAACTTCTTGAAACTCCCTGAAATGCCTTGAAACGCCTTGAAATGCATGCCACCCTGAAATACCAACAAAACTCAAGTGAGAACTACACAGCCCACTTAATTTCATTTGAAATTTTCGAAAAACACACAAAATCGCCTTGATGCGTCTCTGAAACCCCCTCGAAGCTTATCTGAGAACCAAATGCTCTGAAATCTCCTGAAACTTCGAGAGACGCCTCTCTGAAATCATTGCGGAGCTAGCCTGAGAACCTGTCAAGCCCCCTAAAATTCATCATAAACCTCCTGAAACGCCTTGAATCGCCTTGAAATGCCTCGGAGACCCCATTTGAAAACCCCACAAAACTCACCCGAGAGCCAGCAATGCCCGTTGCAGCTCATTTGAATCATTTTGAAGCCCCCACGAGCTCACCTGAGAGCCGGAAAAGTCTCCCCAAGCTTGTATGAAACCTCCTGGAACGCCTTGATATGCCTCTGAAACCCCCTGAAAGCCACGTGAAACTCACCTGTTGAGAGCCAAGAAAAGCCCCATAAGATCCAGCTGAAACCTTCGAAAACCTCCTGAAACGCGCTGAAACGCCTTGAAGCCTCCCTGAATTACCCGTGAAACTCACCTAAGCGCCTGGAAAGCACTCTAAAAACCATATGAAACGTCCTAAAACACCTTGCTACGCCTCTGTTACTCCCTGAAGACCCCGTGAAACTCACCTGGGTACCTATGAAGCCAACTGCCACCACCCCCCAAATCCATCTGAAACCTTTTGAAACGCCCTTAAACACCTTGAAACGCATCTGAAACCCTCCCTTAAACTCCCTTGCATTTCACCTGAAACCTATGCATCCTATAAATCCCACTGTAACTCCTCCACTATAACATCCTATGCAACATCGTATACGACTTTGTTTTAGCTGGAGCCTCTGAAACCACCCTGAAACTCACGTAAAAGTCTATGAAGCCCTTAAAACCACTCAGAAACCCTCGCTCACTTGTAGTTTATGGGCACAAACGCTCATGCTCTTGCTCACAAATGCAGGTGTGATGTGTATTGGCATCTGAGCCGAAAGAAAGATGGTTTGTGAAAACCATGGTGTGGGCTTTGGTTCAGTTTCGCTTTCAATTCCGCAGAATCATTACCTGTAATGTGGCTTAGTTGGTTAATGCGCCAGTCCAGCGAATACGGAGTCATGGGTTCGAATCCCACCAGAACGCGATTTTTTACACTAATTTATCTATCATTCTGTCAATTATCAACATTCTGTGTCTTCTCTCCACAAGTTTTTCAGCCTGTAAAGCTCCTTGAATAGCCTTCACCCCAGCTTAGCACTCTGCTAAAACTACGACACAACTTTGAGATCCACTAAGGTTATAACTATAATGATAATGGTAAAAACAATGAAAAGATAAGACAAGATAATGAATCCATTGTTGGAGGTAAAAATTCTATTAAGACAGTCGCGAATTGTCCTATACCTACCTGAGACGTCTTGATACCCCTCTAAAACCCCTTGAGATCTCCGTGAAACTCACTTGAAAACAATATAAAGCCCACTAAAACCCCCTCCTAAAATGCCTCTGAAATCCCCCTGAAACTCACGTGACAGTCTGTGAAGCCCTTAAAACAACTCTGCAACCTACTGGAACCTCCTGAAACGCCTCGAAACGCCTCTGAAACCTACCGAATCCTCCACGAAGCCACCATGAAGCTCATCTGAGTCCCTGAAAAGCTTCCTAAAGCTCCTCTGAAACCTCCTGAAACGCGCTGAAACGCCTTGTTTGATACGACTCTGATACACCCTTATATCCCTGTGAAACTCACCTGAGAGCCTATAAATCCTCTAAAACCCATCTGAAATCTCCTGAAACGCCTCTGAAACTCTATCCGATATCCCCGTGAAACTCATATGAAAGCCTGTAGAGCCTTTGGAAGCTCCTCAGAACCCTCTGAAACGCCTTGGAAAACTTTTGAACTAAAATGAAACCCAAGTAAAGCTCAGAGCCTGTAAAGACCTATAAGCCTCGCTAAATCCCTTTTTGAAACCTCTCGAAGTTTCACGAATGAACCCTACCTGAGAGCCAGCAAAGCTTCCCAAAGTTCCTCTGAAACCTCCTGAAACGCCTAGTAACGACCACTCTCAGATCCTCAGGAATTTGTTATTGTAATTCTACGAATATGTTTTATTAACAATTTTTGTTCTTATATTTCAATTCTCTTGCATGCATTCCCTCAACAGGTCTCCAATGATTTCGCCCAGTAATTCCAATGTTTGCTTCATGAATCTATATAACGGACAGAGCCATTCCCAGGGACTCTTTTAGAGACTCCTTCTGCAGGAATTCCTCTAGGGATTTTTTTGGATTTCATTTCGGAATTTGGTTCGGTATTAAAGAACTTGTATAGTGGTTTCGGATTTCTTTAGCAACCCCCCCTCAAATCTTCCAGTGAATGCTACAGAAATTGTATTTTAATTCGACAATAAATGTAAACTCTTCTAGGATTTTTTCACACGAAATCCAACAGATTTCTCCTAAAATTGCTTTAAGAGAGAATTATCCAGGAACTCTTCCACGAATACTTGCATATTCCTGGGATCATCTAGGATCTTTTTAAGAAACAGATACAAGAAATTCTCTAGAACTTCATCTAAAAAAAATAGTGAGGAATAACATAATCGGTAAATTGTTAAGAATTTCTAAAATATCATGGTTTAGGAAATTCCATGATTTTAGGAATTTATCCAATGTTTTCTTTAACAATTTCTCATCGATCAACATGTTTTCCATGAATAACAGCTGTAATTTGAACAAGATTTTTTCTTGAAATTTCATCCATAATCTAACCAGGAAACCTTTCTCGAAAAATACCACATTTTTTTTCGTTATCAATAGTTTTTGAAAGATGCTTATTTGAAGTTCCTCCTTTCTAGAACTGTTTAAAATATTCTACAAAAAATCGTTTGAAAATTGTTTCAGAAATAACACGACGAATTTCACCAGGCAATACTTTCTCCTGGAATTCCTCCTGAAATAATGTCAAAGCTTTGTTCGAAAGAAATCCCTTGGCATTCCTCTAGAATTTCATAAGAAATGTTTTCAGGAATATTTTACAGTAACTTCCTGAATTTTTTTGGAAATCATTGCCGAATGAAAGGTTAATTAAGATTTTTTCATAAATTTATTTCACGGACTTCTGACAGAATGTTTGAAAAAATCTCTGTGAAAGTCCCTGAAAGCGTTCCCGAAGGAGTTCCTAAAGGAATCCTTGCAGGAGTTCCTAGAGAAATTTCTGAAGCAGTTTATGGACAATTTCCTGGGACATTTTAAGACAATTCCTAAAAATGTTCCTGAAAGAATCTCTGAAGAAGTTTCTGAAAGAATCCTCGGAGGAGTTTCTTCGGGAGTTCGTGGAGGAATCCCTGAAGAAGTTTATGAGGGAAACCCTGCTTTTTTTCGAATTCAACAGTTCCTGGAGAAAGCTCTGAAGAGTTTCTACTTAAATGATTCTTTGTAACATGCAGAGAATTGCAGAGAGAATACCCAAAGAAGTTCCTGGATCAATCTCTGGAGGGGTTCATATGAAAATCCTTGAAGGAGCCTCTGGAAGAATCCTTCGAAAGTCAGATGGAATTCAACATCAGGAATTCCTACGTAACCACGAACTCCAACAGGGATTCTTCCAAAAAGTCATTCAGGAATCGGGAAAACTATTAGTATTTTTTTTTTTTCAAGTACTCTTCCAAGAATTACGTGAATTTTCCAAGAATGTTAAATCGTGAAATCAGCCACAAACCCACCTGGAATCCCTTGGAGATTCTTTCAAAAACATTCAGCAATTCCTCCAGGAGCTCTTCTTAGTATCCATCCACAAAATGTTCCAAGATTTGTTCAAGGATTTTTTCTGGAGAATTTTTTAGAAAATCATTCAAGATTTCTTCCGAGAATCCCCTCATAGTATCACCCGAGGATTCCTCCGCAGAATCTTTCTGAAAATCCTACGAGGATTCTCCAAAGCAGGTTGCTCCAAAATCGTTCAAAACATTTTTTCAGGGATTTCTCAGAGAATGCATCAAAAAAATCATCCAGGAATGCCTCCAGACAACTATCAGAAAATTTCAAAATAAAAATGATCCGGAGATTCCTTCGGGAATTCCTCTAGAAAATCATTCATGAATACCACCAAGGATTCCTTTGGAGATCCCTCCAGAAACTCCTAATGGGGATTTCTTTGCGAATTCTCCCAAAAATTCCTCAACATAATGCCTTTTCACATTTTTTTTTTCTAAAACATCTCTCAGGAACCTAAGCGTAGAATTAGCGCTATGTTAAAACACACATAAATAAAAACAAAAAAAAAATCCCTCAGGAATCCCCCGGAAGAATCATCTCGTTCAGTTTATACATACAGCCTCTGGCTGATAAAGAAGTCCGTGGCTTTAAACAAAATTACACGGGAATTCTTTCAAGCAACCTTCAAAACCTAATCTGGAATTCACTCAGGGTTTTTCCTTCAAGAATTTCTCTATGAACGTCTCCAGAAAATCATCCGAGAATTACTCTAGAAAATTATTCGGAAATTTGTGTAACAAAAATGTTCCGGGAATTCCTCTGAGGATAACACCAGGAAAAAAATCTTCTGAGGATAACACCAGGAATTCCGTTGGAGATTCCTCCAGGAACTCCTTATGGGATTTCTTGCGATTTCTTAAGGAATTGCTCCTAATAATTTCTCAAGAAAATGAACATGGCTTACCAGATGCTCCTTTTGAAAATACTCCGGAGTTCTTCCAGGCAAATTCTTCTAAAACAATTTTCAAATTCCTCTAGAGTGCCCACCAGAGATTTCTCTGAGAAGTTTACCTGAAAATTCTTCATGAATACATACCTCCAGCGAGTCCTTCAACGATTCATTCACTAATTTATATGGGAATAATACCTCCAAGATTTCTTTAAAGAATGCCCTCCTGAAAATCCTTCGCGAATTCTTTTAGACATTCATCCAAGATTTGTTCCGAACTTTTCCAAGAATTCAGCGTAAGACTTCTCTTCTAATACCTCTAATGTTTTCCGAAAACTTTCTCCAGAAAATTATCTGTTTTTTTAACCATCCACGAATTCACATACCTTCCACCCGCTGCGAATTCCTCCAAAACTTGTTCAAGAGTTCCTATAAAGCCTTGTATTTTTTTTTACTCCAGAAACCCTTCATTGAGTTATTTCTCGAAGAATTCCTTCAGGACTCCAACAGGAATTCCTCATAAGATTCTTCTGGAAACTCCTCCGAGATTTTTCTGAGAATTCCTAATGAAAATTCGACAGGAATTCCCTCCAAAAAACATTTAGGACTCCTCTAAAAGATTCAGCATTTTCGTTAGCTAAAGAGTCTACCCATGCTCTTTTGCCCCATCTACATTAGCGTTTCACTTGCTTCTCGCGAGAGCCAAATAGCGCTGACGGGCTGCGGTTTTGGCTCCTCGTGTTTTCACTCGTACGATCGTCGATTTGGCGTTCTTTCATTCCTCTATCTTCCTCCAGGTGTAGTGTAATCCACTGTTTTCTCTGAGTGTGTAGCTCACCTTAGTTACTCTCACCAGTGGCGATGAACGTATTTTTGAAGGCACTCATTTGATTCTCTACGCTTCAACCTTCCGAAATATTTGCAGCATGGATTCATAAATAAATATCAAGAAGTAAATCATTCATTCAACAAAGCCACATGAGCGAACATTTCGTTGATCCGTGTAGTACATTTCGCCTTTCTCAGATGCAGAAATAACATTTATTATCAATAAACCCTTTTGCAACATCATAACCAAGGCACTGCCTAAGTCAATTGGCTTCATCTCTATAGGATGACGACTCACTTGGGTTACTGATAAGATGACCCGATGTTGGGGGCCGTAAAGGAATGGAGAGTAAGCATTCCATTGAACCGTATAATATAATACAAATTGGATTGTTTCTAATGAAGCAACTCCTTACAAATTGAAAACAGCATCTGTTCATCGATGGCGAAGGCTTAAGCTTAGAGAGTGGACACTGTTTTCTACAAAAATATCAATATTAAAATAATGTCCATGAATATACTCATACGGTATGCGCACGGGTATTCATTGAGCATGATTATGCTGTGGTTGACAGGTATGATTCCAGGTCAGTCCAGCACCTTTTCGTAAAGGAAATTTCCTTGATTTCCTTGGACATACAGTGTCTTCGTGCCAGTCACACGATATACAAATGCAAATGATCATTGGAAGTGGAAGCTCTCAGTTAATAACTGTGAAAGTGCTCATAGAACACTACACTGAGAAGCAGGCTTTTTCCCAAAGGGGACGTTACGCCAAGTATTAATCCCAAGAAGCTTCAATACGTTTGCATGACTCAGTTTTAAAATAATATTAATCTCATCATGAATTAAACTTTTTTTCCCTTCTCTTAAGTTATACGCAATCTAACCTTCGACCCAGATAAAAACAGAATCAAAACAATATTTTTCCTGCAGCCCCGGCCCTCTACCTACCTAACTTTACGGGTCATGAACTTGAGTGCTTTGGAATTCCTTCCACCCCTGCACCCGTCTAGTATTTCAAGTGGATTCTTATCAAAGAAAAACACATTCCGGTTTGCTCACGTTGCATTGCATGACATTGGATGCTTAGGTATGGTTTTCAGCTTGGTTTTGCTAGTAATCGCATATGAGTCCTATCGAGGAATTTGGAACGCAAACACAAATCTGCCTTTACCTGAATTTAAAATTAATTATGGTAACTCAGTTATCTAAACTAGCACAATTTTTGGTAATTTTATAAAATATACTAAATATCCTTAGGATCGTCACTACATAGAAGATGCAACCATTATTTCGAAACAACAGTCCCATATATGGGACGACAATGGTTCTTCCAATCAGTGCAGCTTCTTCGTTCAGGTGGATGGTTTTCCTCACCCTAGTTCCATCCGGCCGGGCTGGGTTCGTCGAAGGAATCTGATCTTGAACCTAGCCTCCGTGGGTCAAGGGCGGGCTTTGCTTTGTGTACTGTCCATATAGGTAGTGGATTCGAGAGTGATTCTTGCATGGAACAACGCAAGTGTGCGCACTTTGCTCTTTTCCGTTGAATTGATTGTATGTATTTTGTTAACCTCCATGCATGCATTGTCTTGAGGGATATAGTCTTGCATGACGATGGTAATGGCCTTTCTGGGGAAAGAAATCAGAGTTGGGAGGAAAGAAAAGTGTTCGTGTGATAGATGATATCACAATCGCTAATGAGAAGGTCGTGATGAACGCATGTAGCCGAGGAGTATATGCATCAGACAATGCCGAGGGTAACAGGTTTGATTCCCTGCCAGTCCAGGAAAATTACTTCAATTCCTAGGCAATAGATTAGATTCAATCTTCAATATATATTTTTTTTATTATTTTTTTTTCTTTTTAAATTATAAAATTTTACTATAGCTTATTCTTTACACAAACTTCAGTTATATAAGCATCTGTCCCTGATTCTCTCGACATTATACAAAACTGATTTTATTTATATATAATTCTACGCCCTTAGAAATTATATCATTTTGATTGCCCCATTTGCGTTAATAAGTTTGAACATCGTTTTCACGAGCATTTCGTTCTGATTACAAATAACTTTGAATTCACTCTGCATGAACTTTCCCACTAAATCGACAAATGATCTGTTACCATAAACCTAAACAATATTTTCCCTCACTGTGCTCAATTTTAAAACTCCAATTTACTCATCAGGCAGCAATCACCGCTCGTTCAAGGATGCCATAATTTCTCCCCCAATTAATAACATTAAATCTTGCCAGTTAAAAACTTTCTCCGTCCCCAGTTGCAGTAAATTGCTATCCATAGCAAGGTTCGTTAAGTGTTGTCTGGATCCAGGGAACGGAATATCTTTACTACTCGTCCATCCACTATCTTATAGCCAAACTTGGTTGTCAGCGCACGTTAGCCTTGATGTTGAAACTTTATGGAAATAATAATGATGGAAAATTTAGAGCCTGATTCTTTGCTTATAAAGTTTGACGAGAACATTTACAACCACACTCTTCACACTCATCGAAAAAACCAAACGAGAGATTCCAAAAGGAATCCCTAGAAAGTTTCATTGCAACTTCTGGGAGAAATTCGAAGCGGAAACAACAATCGTTGGTGGAAGCCCTTGAGGCATTCCGAGGGGAATTTGTAATAAACTTTTGGTAGAAAACCTGAAGGGCTTTCTAAACAAACACCCTCTAAACATCCCTGGAAAAAGTCCTAGAGGAATCTTCGGAGGAGTTCCTGAAAAAAAAAGACAATGAAGAATTGCGGGATGAACTTCTGACAGAGATCCTTTGCAAGGGCTGCAGGGGTATTCCTGAAGGAATTCATGGATAAATTTCTGAACAAATTCGTGGATGAACTCGTAAAAGATTCCTTGGAGATAATTATGAAAAAAATCCTGGATGACTTCTTGATGAATTTCTTGGCTCCTGTATGCTTCCATCTAAAATAGTCTAATCCTTGAAGTAATTCAGAATAATCTTCAGGTAATCGTTGGAAAGGCGATATAAAGATTTGTTAAATTTCTGAAAAAAAAACTTTTGAAGAGCTCCCGAGAGAAATTTCTGAACGAATAACTTATGAAATTCCTGGAACAATCCGTGCAATAATTCCTGGAAACATCCTGGGAGGAAACCCTGGAGCGATTCTCGGAAGAATTTCTAGAGGAATTTCTGAATGTATACCTGGAGGAATCCTGGAAGAAATATCTGGAGGAATTCCTGAAGGAATCCCTGGAGGAATTCTGCGAGGAATGCCTGGAGAAGTTTCTGAAAAAATCTCTTGAAGAATTGCTGAAGAAATTTCTGCAGGAATCCTTGGAGTAATTTCTGGAGGATTTCTTGGAGTAATTTCTGGAGGAATTCTTGAAGGAGCAATTCCTGAAGAAATCTCAGAAAGAAATTCTGTATTCCTCGATAAATCGAGGAGAAACACCTCGAAAATTTTCAGGATAATCCCTGGATAAATTCCTGAATGCCGAAGGCCGTGACGCAGTGGTCACACGTTCACTTCATAAGTGGATGGTCTGGGTTTGATCCCAGTCCCTGCACTTGAAATATTTCGTCAGCTGCATTTCTCTCAGAGAGCGGCTGGCACTGACCCTCTTCTTAGCTAATAGCTCGAACAGACAGGGATAATTGCTGCATGTCTAAAGGGTCTAACTCGTCAACACTTATTGGTTTGTTTTGCTAACGTAAGAATGATGAATGTGGTCTAACTCGTTTTGTAAACAAACATTTTTTCTATCGCTGTAGGGTCTACCTCGATCCTTCCACGCATCTGGGTGCCGTTATCAGAAAGATCTATCTTCGCTCTTTCTGTTAAGAGTGTCGACATACGCGGGTGGATCGAGATAAGCGCTACAGCGACAGAAAAAATGTTGATCTACAAAACGAGTTAGACCCTTTAGACATGTTAATGCAGATTGGATATCAATGAACGGCAACTCATAATGGACTCACAATAGAAGTGTAAAATAAACAAGAGCCACATATCAACATCATTGTGCTCATCCTTCTATCGTGGACAGAGTAGAAAGTGAAGGCAGTACATAGGCAACCAGTTAGATATAGTAGAATTAAAACAGAATACATTTAGGCGCTGTAGCAAATGTAACTTCAGATGTCAATCTCAATCGCTCACGTAGTTCCCAAGACAATGGAGCTGTGAAATAAGGCTAAGCGGTTAAAATAATAAAAAAGGATTCTTGCAGGTATCCCTGGAGGAATTCTAAGAAGAATCGCTGGAGAAATTTCTTGAGGATCTCCTGGAAGAAGTCCTAGAGAAATTTCTGGAGGAATTCTTGGAGACATCTCTGGAGGAATTTCTGGACAAATCCCTGCAGAAAATCCTGAAACAATTCCTCTAGAAATCTTCGGAAGAAATCCTGGAGTAATCCCTGGGAGGAATAGCTCTTGTAGGTGTCCCTGGAGTAATTCCTGAAGGTATTCCTGGAGGAAATCCTGAAGGAATACCTGTAGGAACTTCTGAACATTGCCTGGAGGCATCCCTTGGGGAATTCTGAGAGGAGTCCCTGGAGAAATTGCTGAAGAAATCTTTTTAAGGATTCTTAGGAAAACTCCTAGCGAAATTACTGGAGGAATCCTTGGAAGAATTCGTGAATAAATCGCCGGAGGAATAAAAAAAAGCCTGGAGAAACTTCTGAACATGTTCCTAGTGGAATCCCTGGAGAGGAATTCCTGGAGGAACCCATGAAGAAATTACTGAAAAAACTTCTAAAAATCCTTGAGAAATTCCTGGCGGAATTTCTGTGGGACCTCCTGGAAGAGTCCTTCGAGAACCCCTGGGAGGAGTCCTTGGATTTCTGGATGAATCCCTGGAGAAATTCCAGGATAAATTCCCAAAAGAATAGCTTGAATAAGCTCTGGATGAATTCCTGGAGAATTTCTGGAGGTATCCCTAGAAAAATTCTGGGAGGAATCGCTGGAGAATTTTCTGAAGAAAACTTTTGAGGAATTGCTGGAGGAAACTAGGAATGAAGCCAACTTTCCGCTACTCACTGAATCAACATAAAAGCTGTATATGAACACAGTGACAGCAGTTGAGGCACGTCAAACACACAAGGCTACGGTAGCGCTATCTGTTCACTTCATAGCGGCCGTTTCAGATATTTTAGTGATCCATTTCTTGAGGAATTTCTGGAAGAAATCCTGGGGGGTCATTGAAATATGACGACCATCGTTTAGAGGGGATAGGAGATCCGAGAAAGTGTGACACTCCATGTATTAGGTATAACCAAAAGCGTGACACAGAGAAGAGGGGCGGTCTGAAGTTCCCGAAAAATGATGGACGTCATACTTATTTGGATCACCGTTGAAGGAGGAATTCTTCAAGAAATCTCTGGAAGAAATCCTGAAGCAATTTCTGGAGGAATCTCTGGAAGATTCCTTGGAGAAATCCCTGGAAGAATTTTTGGAGAAATTGCAGGATGAACTCCTGGAGGAATGTCTGGAGGAACTCCCAGAGGAATGGCTAGAGAAATCCCAGGCAAAATTACTGGGAAATGCCTAGAGAACTTCTTTGAGAAATTTCTGGAGGAATCTCTAGAGGAATTCCTGGAGCAATCTCTGGAGAAATTCCTTGTGGTATCTCTGGGAAAATTCCAGGAGAATCTCCCGGAGGAATGCCTGGAGGAATTCCTACAGGAATCGCTAGAGGACAAATTTCTGGAGGAATTCGTGGGGAAATTCCTGGACGAACTCCTGGAAAAAATCCTGGGAAGATTTGTAAAGGAATCGCTGAACGATTTCCTGGATATATCCATGGAGGAATTTATCCCAACGAATTACAAAAAATACCAAGCCTTTACCTACTGTACCCGGAAGGCCCAGAAATACAATAATTGTATGATAATGGCCCTCTGGCCAATTATGTAAATGACCATTAATTTGATCGTTTTGATTAAGCATTACGAATGATTAATAAACGTTACACTTGCGATCCCAGCTCATGGCTAATGCACGTTTCTTCAAAACAAGATTTTCCTCTCCACACGTGTATGCACTATTCCACACGCAAACCACCAGTCAGCAGATCCGAGGTCAGCGCAGTAGCGCACGGCTTCCACAATCATAAATCATGCCAAACGCGTGAGCACACTGTAAATCAAATTGAGTCCATCCATTCAAAGCTTTATCCCAGTCACGGATGAGCCGAGTCGAAACTGGCCCTAGTCGGTCCAAAGGAGCGAGTGGGTGAGAAAAAAAAGTCCGCCAGGCCAAAGTTGAAGGAAAAATGTGTTTATCATGATGATTGCAGCAGCAGCAGCAGCAGCAGCGCAGCGCAGTGCAGTCGCGTAGATCTGCTGCTTTTCTTTCGCGCGGTGAAGTCAGTGAGACAAAAAGTGTTGCACTTGTGCTGCATACAAAGTTTCCGCGGGCGCGCGGTGGCGCGGTGCATACACACAGAACGGAGAAAATTCGAGCGCCATCATCTCCGGGAGGTGCTCATGCGGCCAAATTGAATTGCCCTCGGAAACGTGGTGGGTGGAAATTTGGGAATTTTTTGTTCTGTTTTTCCGGTGCTATGGGCGGGTGGTTTCATCCTGGAGATGTGCGCGATTATCCTTGAGTGCTTGCAGGGTATTGAATCTTGAATGTACATAAGGGAAACATTGTGATAGGGAAGTGGAACCATCTCGGCAGGGATCCTATTTTGGGCACTTTTCTGCTATAAGTCAGCCAATTATGAACCAAATGACACAATTTTTGGAACGCGGCGAGGTGCGTATAGTATCTAGTCGTGTACAAAATTTCAAGTCAATTTGTTTGGAATTGACTGAGTTATAGCGAAGAGCGCCCAATACCGGCCATTGCCTAAGTGACTCGCTACCCTATGACTAAATAAAGATTTGCAATTGTGCACTTTTAGCATATTCTTCGGTGATGGAAATTGTATCCACTACATAAAGCAAGTGCAACTAATCATCTAATGCTAAATCGCTCTGTGGCGACATCATGCTTATTACTCAAGCCTTCACAGCTGTGGCTATATACCCGAATAAAAAATACAATAGAAAAACTGAACATTGTATTGTAACAGTACTTTTTTTTTGTCTTTATTAAAGAGATTTTCAGCCCTAGACTGCCCGGACAAAAACTAACCATTTGGTGAAAACCATTCCTATACCATACAGTGTACTAGCTACAATAAAGTGTATTGTAATGGAATGGTTCGCTAAAAGCTGTGCACATTGTAGCCACTATACATTTACATTTGGTCTTTATGCAACAATATTTTATTCTGTTTTTTCTTACGGTTGAACCATTCACTATTCCAAAATATTATTTTTCCGTGCATTTTTAATTATTTATTCAGTTTTAGATTTTTCCGTGCTTTGTTTTGTTGATGTTCGTGACTTTTTTGTTGCAAAGGAAAAGAAAAAGAAAAAAGTGAATAAGTTGAAACATCTATTTAAAGTCAATAAAATGTTTGAATAAGTGATAAAACAGGTGTCCTAAGGGCTGCAGATCCAAGAGATATGACGGGTTAGGCACAGACAAACAGACGTAACACCTTGAACGATTTTAATGGAAATCCATCGCCCAGTTCACACTACCATCACCTGGTGGAAAAGTTGCACGAATCACTGTGTTGTGCAATATCGTCAACAGAAGGCGCTAGTGTGAAACGTCAAACGCATAGAAAAACGATGCGCGCGCCTCTGGTTGTGAAAGCCACAACTATGAAATTTTAAAATGATCGTTAAATGCGTGGTCGATGGAAATTTCGCAAGTGTTACGTCTGTTTGTCTGTGGGTTAGGTATGTAGAGTGCGATGAAAGGAATACGAATGTAGGTCAACCCGGAAAGACGCAGGCCAGATTACCGTAAATCAGTGGATGAGTTCAACATTATTCTTTCTGTATTTGCATTTAGGGGAGTTTTCTCCACTTCTCTCATGTGATCTTGCCTTCTACCACAACCGAATCAAATTCATATTATCTTTGACGTAGAGCCATATTTAACATATTGACTGGACTGGACACTGAAACGATTTCTGCTATAAGTTCTGGAGCCATAGACTAATGGAGCCTCAATATTGCAATAACGGTTAAGCACGCTGTAATGATACTTAGGGGCTGTCCATAAACCACGTGGTCATGAGGGGGGGGGGGGGGTTCGGCCAATGACCATTTTGTATGGACAAATAAAAAAATTTATATGGACTAATGACCACGCGGGGGGGGGGGGGGTTTAAAAGTCCCAAAAAAATGACCACGTGGTTTATGGACAGCCCCTTATGTACTTCGTCACTCACTTCATGCAATTACATTAGTGGTCTAATAACACTTAGCGCGCTCGGCATAGTTCCATCATCTCTCCTGACTTGGTTTGATCACCGCGATACTTTATATGCTTCGTTAGATTGGCTATTTTCGGTGGAATGATCAACAAACAGCATTATTTGCGTAACGCGTTTGGACAAGTCCCTAAAAGTCTCTCATACATCACTTTTTTGTACAACTTATCATATTCGAGTTTTTTTTTTGTGAAAAAAGCGGCTAAAAAACTTTGACCCTTTTTAAATGTTAGTCTAGGTTAATTTTGAAAAAACAAAATATGCAAAGTTGCTTGAAAAGGTAAAGTCTTGAAACCTACAAAATTTCATAACATTCTGAGAGGGTGATGCCAACCCCGAAGACGAGTTGGTGCGAAATTCGTCATTAGGAATAATCCCAGATATATTTTTTTTGTAATATGTAATTTTATTAGTGACATAAACATTTTACATAAACAAGTCAAAGCAAAAGTAATGGTTTTATAATTAAGAAATATTACAGTAAAGCATTAACATTCTGGAACAATTGGTAATTTACTTGATGGTGTTGATTGGGTGGTTTGAAAATAGGTGGTGTTAAAGTAATATTAATTTTGTATGTGCAAAAATGTATAAAGGACAGGTGGATTTTGTTTGGCACGGTAAAGGCTGGGTATGCTGCGCAATTCAGATCCCATTGTGATCCACTAGCCTCTGCCCAGCACTACCTCCTCGCGGTACCGACCGGAAACTATGAGTAACCTTAGGGAAGATCGGGTAACCAACCATGTTAGGGGCGGCTGATCTACCCGAGTGCCAGGGAAGGACTCTAAGCTCAACTGTGCACTATGGTCCTCCGGAAAGTAGGGAGTTGGTATGGCCCTATGAGCCAGCCGTAAAAAACCATTGTAACGGAAAATCAGCAACAGAATAATACGAACCGAGACCAACGGCAACGACCCCAGCGAACAAGAAGGACTTGCAATTGGAAACTCGGTACGTGGAATTGCCGATCTCTCAACTTCATTGGGAGCACCCGCATGCACGCCGATCTACTGAAGGAGCGCGGGTTCGGCATCGTAGCGCTGCAGGAGGTGTGTTGGACAGGTTCCATGGTGCGAACGTTTAGAGGTAATAATACCATCTACCAGAGCTGCGGTAACACACGCGAGCTGGGAACAGCTTTCACAGTGATGGGTGATATGCAGAGGCGCGTGGTCGGCTGGTGGCCGATCGACGAAAGAATGTGCAGGTTGAGGATCAAGGGCCGATTCTTCAACTTCAGCATTATAAACGTGCACAGCCCACACTCCGGAAGTACTGATGATGACAAGAACGCATTTTACGCGCATCTCGAACGCGAGTACGATCGCTGCCCAAGCCACGATGTCAAGATCATCATAGGAGATTTGAACGCTCAGGTACGCCAGGAGGAGGAATTCAGACCGACGATTGGTAAGTTCAGCGCCCACCAGCAGACGAACGAAAACGGCCCACGAGTCATTGACTTCGCCGCTTCCAAAAATATGGCCAGGCCATACATAGCACCTTTTTCCAACACAGCCTCCCTTATCGTTACACCTGGAGATCACCACAGCAGACGGAATCGCAAATCGACCACGTTCTGATTGACGGACGGCACTTCTCCGACATTGTCGACGTCAGGACCTATCGTGGCGCCAACATCGACTCCGACCACTATCTGGTGATGGTCAAACTGCGCCCAAAACTCTCCGTCATCAACAATGTACGGTACCGGCGACCGCCACGGTACAACCTAGAGCGACTGAAGCAATCGGATGTCGCCTCAGCATACGCGCAGAATCTCGAAGCCGCGTTGCCAGACGAGGGCGAGCTCGATGAGGCCCCTCTAGAGGACTGCTGGAGTACAGTGAAAGCAGCCATCAACGCCGCAGCAGAGAGCACCATCGGGTACGTGGAACGGAATCGACGGAACGAATGGTTCGACGAAGAGTGCAGTACGGTTTTGGAGGAGAAGAACGCAGCGAGGGCGGTAATGCTGCAGCAAGGGACTCGACAGAACGTGGAACGTTACAAACAGAAGCGGAAAAAGCAGAGCCGCCTCTTTCGGGAGAAAAAGCGCCGTCTGGAAGAAGTGGTGTGCGAAGAAATGGACCTGCTGTGCCGTTCCTAAGAAACACGGAAGTTCTATCAGAAGCTCAACGCATCCCGCAACGGCTTCGTGCCGCGAGCCGAAATATGCAGGGATAAAAACGGAGACCTCTTGACGGACGGACGCAAGGTGATCGAAAAGTGGAAGCAGCACTTCGATCAGCACCTGAACGGCGTGGAGAACGTGGGCACGGGAGACCACGGCAACGGAGGGAACGACTACGCTAATGCAGAAGAGGACGGAAATTTGTCAACCTCCACGCTGAGGGAAGTTGAGGATGCCATTCACAAGCTCAAAACCAACAAAACGTCTGGTTTGGATGGTATCGAAGCTGAATTCATTAAGATGGACCCAGAATAATTGGCCAGCTGTCTGCACCAGTTGATGGTCAGGATCATAGAAGCCGAACAGCTACCGGAGGAGAGGAAGGAAGGGGTAATCTGCCCCATTCTCAAGAAGGGCGACCATTTGGAATGTGAGAACTTCAAAGCAATTTTAGGGATCACCAATTTCATGCCTACAAACTGCTATCCCAGATAATCTTCCGTCGTCTGTCACCTTAAACAAATGTGTTCGTGGGAAGTTACCAAGCCGGCTTCATCGACAGCCGGTCGACAACGGACCAGATCTTCACCGTACGGCAAATCCTCCAGATATACCGTGAATACCAGGTCTCAACGCACCACCTGTTCATCGACTTCAATGCTGCATACGATAGTATCGACCGCACAGAGCTACGGAAAATCATGGATGAAAATGGTTTTCCTGGGAAGTTGACTAGACTGATTAAAACAATGTAAACGGTGTGCAAAACTGTGTAAAGATTTCGAACCTAAACACTCATCTAATTGATCTGGCAGGTTTAGGGACAAAACGTCGAAAGACAAAACGTCGAATGCCAAAACGTCGAATGCCAAATGGTCGAATGCAAAAACGTCGAAAGGGGCAAAACGTCGAAAGGACAAAACGTCGAAAACGAGTAATCTAAGCAAATAGTGAGTTCTTTATTCTTTTAAAGGATACTCATTCTTTCACTTGTATCTGCCAACTAGTTCAGAGGGGAGCCTTCCTGAGGCTCCCTGAAACAGCACCTCAGGGTCGGCATGTTCCTTGACCAGTTTTTCGTGGGTAGGGAATATTCACACTGTCGTATATAAAAACTCACATCACTTCACGTTAAGTGTAAAATTATTTATTCCCGAACTTTCCCGGCCTTTTCTTCTCTTACTTCTTTGGGCCCCTCCTACTGGCACCAGGTGTTGCATTTGAACTAAACGCGAGCAAAAATGAACTGAGCTTGGATGTGTCATTGAGTCTTATGTGCGTCCTGACTTTGTGACGCATCTGATCTGCATACATGCGTTGTTGCACGAATATGTACGCCACAATGAAATAGGACATTTTGGCATCGGGCATTAAGATTCTGCACTGAAATCCGGATTTTCCGGTTATCCACGGTGACCGAACCGGTTCCTCCTCTCGATAGAGGGTTACTTTCTGAATCAAATCAGCACAAGATTGCCAGAATTGGTGAAAAAATGGTAGAAACATGACCATTTCGGTTTACCAAGTACCAGGGTACCATGTTGGCATTCTGCGGGTGCAGTTTTTGCTCAATTTGCGTTTACTTTCGAGCTCACGTGCTTTCCAAATTTTGAACTGAACAATGTTCAAAAATGTTTGATCGAAACATGCCGTTTTTGAACCTCAACGCAAATTGATCGCGTGCAAATGCAACACTGGGAGTGGCACAATCTCAGTGGAACCATCCACAAATTTTCAGCATTACGTCATTACTTACTTCAGGGTGGCTACGATGGCGGCCTCTAGCTATTGTCGGCCGGATCTCTGGCACCTTTAGGGTGGCGATGGTGATCATCGGGCGCATTGTTCTTTCAAGGGCGTCTGGTTTGGTTACGGCTGTCCTTCTCCGCAATTCATCTGGTATTCCAGAATATGGTACTAGTACAAACATGCTAAGTATTATCCACACAATAATCTTTACACAGCTGGTGGTTTCAAATCGGGTCTGAAGCATCATATAGTGCTAAATGAGTCACTGACCTTCAGCTCTTGGGCAGTGACCCGAGATAATGAGAAATAATGAGTGTATCCCCGTTAATTAGTTCGTTATCCTGCCATCTTGGTGGATCTACCGTATCGCCACCCCTCTCAGGCTCATTGGCGTAACTAGGATTTTTTCCTGGAGGGGGCCCAGGGGGGGCCTGACCTGAGATGAATTTTAAGCGGGATGGGCGCCCGATATATGAATATGCAAATCAGTATTGTAGTTTTGAGTAATCAAAATGACTGTTTCAGATTTGTTCATGGTTTTGTAAACTATATGAGTACGAACAATTCCTCCAAGATTTTTTTCCATAGCTTAATTCAGTGATTCCATCTTGGCTTCTTCCAGAAATTCAATCAAGAATTCATCTAGGGATTCCACTAGACATTTTTTCGGGGATTTATCCTGGGATATCTTTAGAGGTTCCTCCAGTAATTGTTCCAGTGCTTTTTTCGAAGTTTCCTTCAGGAATTTCTCCAGAGATCCTTTAAGGTATTTCTGCAGGTATTCAGAGATTTCTACAGGGATATCTCCATATAGGGTAAAAAATATAATTTGGACATGTATGTAATTTGGACATGCACGGCAGTATATGTCTTGTCGGAGAGCTAATAAAAGTGGATACTTCTCAATATCGATTATTGGATCAAGCAGACCCTATTCTGCAGACCTACGTTGAAAATACGCTTAACAAATAAGAATTTACTTCAAAATTATCGAAAATGTAAATTATTTCACTAAAACACCACAAATGCACCGCTCTGCAAGACGACATACACTTCACAGTCAAATACAATATTCACCTCAAAATCGTCAAATTAATAATTGTAAAAAATTTGAAGGCCTTATTGCAATGAAATATGTTCAATTAAGCAGCATTAGGCAGCCAAACTCTTAACATTCATCTAGAACGCTAAAAATAGGTGGTGTTCAAAATACATTACAAGTTTTCTACTGTAAATATATTTTGGTCATCTGACGAACTACATGGGGATGCTGTGCGATTGCATACTTGGAGGCGTATTCTGTGGGTCTGGCGATATTTTCTCGATTTTATCAAAAACTGTAATAGTTATCAAAATAGATGCCTGTTAAGCGAAGAAATTTGATTATTTCCAAGAAAATATTTGTTAATTTATGCTACTTCCATGCTTTAGCAGCATTCATGGCTAAACATTGAGATAATTGCCCTGTCCAAATTATATATACCTTAAGGTGTCCAAATCATATATTCGGTGTCCAAAATGCAATTCTAACAGGCGATAAGAAATTGTGATTTTCTCAGCTTAAAATGCTTTCGTTAAGGTTTTTGTCACCAGGAACGCAAAGTACAATCATATTTTAAGCGTATTAGTAAGTTTGGAAAATAAATAATTGCTTTCTAAGGAAGCTAGGGGACGAGTTTTCCAACGTTGTCCTCAGCCTGTCCAAAATACATGAATTACCCTATGCCTTCCAAAATTCCACTAGAGATTGCTCCAATAATTACATCTGGAATGATTCGAAGTATTACTGCAGGAATGTATTCCATAAATTCTTTTAGAAATTTTTACTTAGAGATTCTTAAAAAACACTCCAAGAATTGCTTGAAAAATTTGTACAAAAAACCTTTAGGGATCCTAGTTTTTTTATCTGTATTAACGAGATTTTTAGCCCTAGGCTAATTCATCTCGGGACCCTTCCGAAGGAAGAACTCACATTTTGCGAGTTTGTCGGGAGTGGGATTCGATCCCAGGTCCTCGGCGTGATAGTCAAGTGTTCTAGCCATCCCACCAGGTCCGCTCCACTAGGGATCCTAGTATTCCTTCAACAATTACTGCAGACATTGATTTCTTCATTTTTTTATCCAGGAATATTCCTACAAAAATTCTTCCAGGTATTCGCTAAGAAAGCTCTCCTGAGATTCCATAAAGAGTTCCTAATGGGGCTTGCTTCCGGGATTCCTCATCGGGTTTCTTCAGAAATTACTTCAAGAGTTCCTTCAGGGATTCACCGGAAATTTCTTCTGTTATTCTTACAAAAACGAATTCCGAGATTATTTTAAACATTTCCAGAAGAACTCTTATTGGGATTCCTTCAGAAACTCCCGCAGGAATTAATCCAGGATTTCAGGATTTCATCAGGAATTTCAGCGGCTTCTTCAGTATTTCCCCTGTGAATTCTTCAGAAAATCCTCCTGGAATTCCCTCAGAAATCGAACTTTGTATTTCATCAGGAATGAATCTTGAGATTCCTCCAGGAACTCCTTCGGAAATTCCTCCCGGATTTTTTTCAAGAATTATTCCAGGTATTCCTCCTGGTATGCCTCTAGGATTTCATTCAGGCATTTCTCCAGAGATTTCTGCAAGAGTTCTACCAAGAATTTCTCCAGGTATTACCCCAGGTATTTCCTCAGGAATTACTCCAGGAATTAATTGAAGTTTGGATCCAGGAATTCTTCCATGAATTCCTCCTCTTCCAGGAATTTTTTCTCTAGGGTTTCCTCTGCACATTCCTCCAGGATTTATTTCATGGATCCCTCCAGGAGTTCCACCGATGATACCTGCAGTAATTCCTCCAGAAAATCCTCCTGGAACTCCACCAGAAATTCCTTTCTGAATTCCTCTAAAAATTTCTCCAGGAATTCCTTCAGAAATTTCTCCATGGATTCCTTTCAGAATTCCTCTAGAGATTCTTCCAGGAATTCATTCAGAGATTCTCAAGGATTCCTCCTACAGTTCTTCCATGAATAGTTCCACGGATTTTCCCCAAGATTTCTTATAGAGATTTGTCCAGGAATTCCTCCTGAGGTTCTCCCAGAAATTGTTTCAGGGATTCCTCCAGGTTTTTTTTTTTGCAAGAATTTCCCCAGGGATTCTATAATTCTATAGAAATTCCTCTAAGGATGCCTCCAAGAATTCCTCGAAAGGTTACTTAAGTATTACCCCAAGAATCCCTTCAGAAAGTCCTCCAGGAATTGATCCAGGAACTCCCATAAGAATTTCTTCAGAAATAACTAACGCGATTCCTTCAGGAATTCTTCCTGGAATTCCTCCAAAAAATTCTCTGGGAATTCCTCTAGAAATTTCTCTTGGATTTTCATCAGAAATTTCTCTTGGAGTTTCTTCAAAAATTTCTTTTGGAATTTCTTCAGACATTCCTCCATTAACTGCTTCCAGAATTTCTCTCGAAATTCCTCCAGGAATTCATTCAAGAATTCTTCCAGGAATAGTTCCAAGGAATTTCCACAAAAATTCTCTTACAGATTAATCCAGGAATTCTTCGTGGGAATCCACAAGGAATTTATCCAGAACTTCCTGCAGGAATTTGTCCAGAACTTTCCAGGCATTCCTCCTGAAATTGCTTCAGGGATTCCTCCAGGGATTTTTCAAAGAATTTTCCCAGGGATTCTTCCAAGAATTTCTCTAGAAATTTCTCTAAGGAATTTTTCAAGAGGTTTCTTTAGAATTTTCTCCTGGGAGTTTCTCCATTTACTCATCCCAGGATTTCTCCAGCAAATCATCTAGAGATTGCTTAGGGAGTTCTTCTAAAAACTCCAAACTCCACTAGATTGCTCCCAGAATTCTTCTGAAAACTCCACTCCAACTAGAAATGTATCCAGAGATTACTCCAGGCATTAGTCCAGAAATTTCTTCAGGGATTTTTCAAGGAAATTCCCCAGGGTTTCCTCCAGGGATTTCTTAAGGAATTTCTCTAGAAAATCCTCCAGGGATTAATTTAGAAATGACCCCAAGAAATTCTCCCGGAGTTTATCCAAGAAATATTCCAATAATTCTTCCTGGGATTCCTGAATGATTTCGTCCTGAGATATCTCTATGAATTCCTTCAAATATTTTTTCAGGAATCCTCCAGGAAATCCTCAAGGGATACTTTTAAAAATTTCCCCACAAATTCTTTCTGGAATTTATTCAAGAATTATTCCAGGTATTCCTCCTGGCATTCTTCCAGGATTTCATCCAGGCATTTCTCCAGCGATTCCTCCAGGAGTTCTACCTCGAATTTTACCAACAATTATCTCAGATATTTCTTCAGGAATACTTTCGGTAATTTATTCAGGAATGGATCCAAGAATTCATCCAGGAATTTCTTCGGAAATTCGTACAGCGATTCCTTCAGGAATTGTTCCAGGAATTCCTCCAGAAATTCTTACAGGGTTTCCCCCAAAAATTAATCCAGGAATTTCTTCTCCGCGGTTTCCTCTACACATTCCTCCAGGAACTATTTCATGGATTCCTCCAGAAATTCCTCCGATGATTTCTCCAGTAATTCTTCCAGAAATTCCTTCTGAAATTGCTCCTGTAAGTCCTCCAGAAATTCCTCTGGAAATTTCTCCTGGTACTCCATTAGAAATTCCTCTCAGAATTCCTCTAGGAATTTCTCCAGGAATTTCTATAGGAATTTCTCTATGAATATATTCAGAATATTCTCCATGGATTCCTTCCAGAATTCCTCTAGAGATTCTTCCAGGAATTCATTGAAGGATTCCTCCAGGAATTCTTCCGTGAATAGTTCCATGGAATTTCCCCAAGATTTCGTATAAAGATTTGTCCAGAAATTCCTCCTGAAATTCCACCTGGAACTTGTCCGGAAGTTCCTCCAGGAATCCCTCCTAAGGTTCCTCCAGAAATTTGTTCCAGGGATTTCTCCAGGGTTCTTTCCAAAAATATCTCCAGGGATTCTTTCAAGAATTTTTGTAGAAATTTCTCCAAGAAATTTTGCGGGAATTCCTTATGAGGTTTCTTCAGAAATACCCCATGAATTCCTTCAGAAAGTCCTTCAGGAATTCATATAGGAATTCCTCAGAAATTACTACCGCAGTGTCTCCAGGGGCTCGTCAAGAAATTCGACCAAGATTTACCGTAGGTATTTCTTCAGTAATTCCTACAGGAATTTCTTCAGAAATTGATCCAGGAATCCCTCCAGGAATTTCTGCAGGAAATCCTTTAGAGATTGCTTCCGATATTCTTTCAGGAGATTCTTCAGGAAATTCTATAGGAATTTTATCAAGGGATTCCTCCGGAAATTGTTTCAGGTTTCCTCTAGGAATTAATCCATGAATTTCAACTCCAGGGATTCCTCTAGAAATCCGTCCCGGAACTATTTCACGGGTTCTTCTAGAAATTCCACCAGGAAACCTTTTTCCAGAAGGTTCTCCCGGTCCCGGATATCCTTCAGAAATACATCTTGGAACTCCTCCTGTGATTTTTTGAAGATTTTCTCTAAGGATTCCTCCAGGAATGCATCCAGAAATTCCTCCAAGGATTCATCTAAAAAAAATTCTAGTAATTTCTACAGGGATTTCTGATGCGGATTCTTCAGATTTTTTTTCCTGAAATTCCTAGCATAATTGCTCTTTGGATTCCTCCAGGAATTCATCCAGGGATTCCTCCAGGTATACTTTCACAAATTACTCCAGGGATTCCTGCAGGTATTGCTCCGAGAATTCTTGTAATGATTTCTTCCGAAATTTCTCTCGGGATTTTTTTTTTAATTTATTCAGCGGTTAGTTAAAAAAAATACAGTAGGGTGCAAGCACCGGTTTTGGCCAGTCTAAGGGAAATCATTTTTATAAAAATAACCAATAATCCAATGAAAACTACCAATGTGTTAAATAAAAGGTTTCTATCTATACTTTATTAGAAAAATGCAGAAATCAAGCTAATACTAAATTTTTGTATTAAAAGTGGCACTGGCCAAAATAGAAGTCTTGCCGCAGTTTTGGCCATATTCTCAGCTTTGGTTTCTATTTTGGCCAATCACGTATATTTCTTATGGGACTGGCCAAATTAGAAGCACCCTGGCCAAAATAGATATACGGGAGCTGATTTTTAATGGAAAATTATTTTTTTCTTCTAGTTTTTAATCAAAATGTATGGTTTTCACAGCTGTTATCATCATATTATATTAGAATCTACTAGTAAAAAATAAATTCATGCCGATTTATATCGCAACAGATTGAATACCGCACTATGGCCAAAACTCCGGGCTGGCCAAAACTGAAGCTTCTACCCTATTCCATTCATAATGTTTTTCAGGGATTCACCCCAGGGGTTTTTTTAAGATAACTTGTAGATTTTTTGAATAATTTGAAGGATTTCTAGAGGAATTCTTCCAGCGTTTTGTATTGAAATTCTTTTAGATAATTTTAGAGGGACATAGAAGCCAAGCAATTCTCCAAGAAGTCATACAGGAATTCTTTCACAATTATCTCATGAATACCAAGTCTTTTACAAGTCCAATCATGAATACCTTCAAACTTTCGAATACATCTTGCAGCACCAGCTTTTAAATATATTAAAACTTCTTCAATGACCATTTGAATTTGTGCGTTGTTTGATAGACGCAAACATACACCTGGCCCACGAAATAAAAGAAATTAATAGTGACCGACTAGAAATCACCTCCAGCATGGTTTTAATGAATACACTCGCGTTTATGCTTCAGCTACGTACATCTATTCTCATGAGGAATTCACAAACTTTTGCTGGAACTCCATTGCAAATTCAACCAGAGTTTTTTCCCACATGATACTTGATTTCCATAAAGAAGCACTTAACCATATTTTGCAGTAATGCTGCTAGAAAATTCAAAGATTCCTAAAGATATCCATCCAGGAATTCCTGGAAATAATCATTGAGATTTAATTTCTCAGCGATTTAAAAAAGAAGATGTACAAAGTATTGCTTTTTATATAATTCTGATTATATAATATTTCCAAATAAAACTAACTAATTACATGGACCATTTTGGACAATGATCTTGTAAAGAGTGACAAGTTGAGAATTATCTCCCATAACTGTCAATTTAAACACATATTATGCCAAATAAATTTCTATTACTGTACGTGCAGTTGAAACCCGGAATTTTCGACTAACGAAGTTGGACTTTTCTCCAAATCCGTGAGTCGGACCTAACTTCGGAAGTGGTGCGCTGTATAGCTGTTTGCTATACAGCGCACCACTTCCGAAGTTAGGTCCGACGCACGGATTTGGAGAAAAATCCAACTTCGCTAGTCGAAAACTCCGATTTTTAACTAAATTGAGAATATAGATCTATGTTTGTCACCACGACAGTGGTTTTCAGATTTTTTCTTATTTCCATATATAAAGTCATGAAAAATTTCTGGGGGGGGCCTGGCGGATTCTGGGGGGGGCCTGGCCCCCCTGGCCCCCCCTCTAGTTACGCCAATGCTCAGGCTATCAACAAGATTCAATCGATCCACACAAAATCTAAAAAAAAATCCACGCTGAACCTCAAACATTTACACACTTTTCGACGTTTTGTTCTTTCGACGTTTTGTCCCTTCGACGTTTTGTCCTTTCGACGTTTTGGCATTCGACGTTTTGGCATTCGACGTTTTGTCTTTCGACGTTTTGTCACCCATTCGATCTGGCACCATTTTCTGCCTTCTCGATTCCTGCTAAGTAGCGTTTCACTCGAAAGCAGAATAGTAGATGTTTAACTAAATAAATGAATGAATGCATAAATCAAAGCCTGCCTCAAATCATTCCCTATGAACCACCAATATATTTACCAGAAACGGAACAAATCATTGACGAAAGCCTTTACCAACCATTATCACCACAGCAAGATTGACCGCTCACACCAACAGGGTAAATCAATCAAAGACAGCAACAGACCTGAATATGAATGTATGTTTTGCGGTACTAGGTATTTCCCAACGAAGAGGGTAGGCAGCTCCAGGAGGCCTTCTTGCTGGTCATTCAGTCAGACCTAGGGTAAACGTTTTCGACCACCGACAAAACACCTGTGGTCGAAGCGGCTTCGTTCGATGTAAAGGAATCTGTGCCTACCAGCAGAGTCTCGTCCTTACTTCAATCATTGTTTATTGGTTTCGGTTACGAACTGCTGGGAACCAATCAATCGTTATCCTCTACCATAGTGTTCGCTGACGTCTACACACTCGGTCGTAGGACGACGTTCCCCGTGCTCGGTTGACTGCGAATTAGACTCATTTAGTTGCGTGCTTCGGGCCTATCCATATTGGAGATAAGTAGGTAGGCTAGCGAGCGGGCCGCTGTACGTTTAGCTGAAGCCTGGTCATCGAGGATGCCAGCATGTGGAGGACATCCCCAGTCAATGACAAATAAAGCTTTGATTGAAAATAATTCATTGGCTGGCGAGGCGGATTGGATTTTGTGTCTAGATAAGAGAATCGCTCATCTGATGGTCAATGAAGTCCTTGTTGAGCAGTCAATGTCCGCTTTGGAGCTGGTATTTGCGGAAATACAGTTTCTGATTTATTCCACGGAACAATCAAAATGGGTATTAGAGATAGGATTCTATTGCAACGTGACGGTTCAACAGAGCTTTCGTGTATTAGACCATAAATCTTGTTGTTTAATACTTATACCATGCTAGAGCAGGGATGGGAAATGTCATAAAAATGTTATTTTATTCTTTGCTTATTTTACTGTCCCTAGTGGAAAGTATTTATTGCAGAAAATATTAACTTTCCATGCCTAATAAGCACTTCTGATTGATAATTCTCGCGGAAGGAAATTTGCACCGAAAATTATGGGAAACGAAAAATGTCATGACATTTTTTTTCATGAAATCCCTTGATATGTCTCATCCCTTCCTTGTACAGGAGTATAAGATTCATTTCAACAAAACTGCATCAGATTTACTTCAAAAAACACTTCTGCATACTGTATTACTGAAAACGAAGCAATTGGAATCTGAGTTAATTTTACAAATCATGTCTCAACTCATATAAAATTGTGTCCATAAGGTTTAGAAAAGATTTCTCATTGCATTACTACACCTTAAATCCGCTTCGGAAACCCTTTGTTGTAATCGGATGAAGCCAATTCGTGATAATCGAGCAAACAGTTCCTCGTACGATGTGACACTTTATTGCCAATTAGATGAAGTGAGACGAAATTTATATCACGTAACGGTTCGTGGTGCTTCGTTCCGGGTTCCAATCCACATACCACCGGTGAGCTTGCGGCGATGCGGTGCTGGTCGATTCGGTTGGATTTCACCACCTTCGAAGTTCGAACACACACACAGTCAGCTCCCCCGGGATGCAATAAAATCTAGGTAGGTGGTCTTTCGGGTGCTATATATTATATGTACCTCTAGTAGGGTGGGTCAAAATGCCAATTGGGTCTTTAAATTTTTAAAAAATATTGATTTTTCAATTTGATACGAAAGAGCACCTTTTTCTGAGCCAGTATGATTTTTTTTCAGATTTTTAGAACTTTATTTTGAGCCCTAAAATAAAATTTAAAGCGATTTTTCAATATCACCTTTTCACAGCTCGGCAACTGCTTGACAGCTCCGCCCAGTACAAAATTCGATGAGGGGTGATTCATCAAATCGCTCCCAGACAAAGTTCAAATTGATTTTTAAATAGGTTCGTGGGCACCAACAATTCATCAAAATTTGGATTTTGGCCCAGTTTGGTGTACAGATTTAGAATACATGGAATTATCTCATCACCGCTAAAAAAAGCAATTGTCAAAAAGTGAATGGGCTACTTCTTATCGTATTCTACATTATCCCATTACCAGTTAAATCTGTTAATATCTTAGCAGTGCTAAACCTATTTAAAATTTTAATTTTTTTTTGTGATGGAGCCTTTTTTCATA
This sequence comes from Aedes albopictus, assembly GCF_035046485.1. Taxonomy (NCBI): domain Eukaryota; kingdom Metazoa; phylum Arthropoda; class Insecta; order Diptera; family Culicidae; genus Aedes; species Aedes albopictus. Next base: position 287,230,837 of record NC_085136.1, on the reverse strand, counting down.
AATATTTATTCAAACTCCAAATTATTTTAGCACCGCCCAAATGGGCTCATTATTGGCACAGAACTTCGAGGATTTATTTATGTCACGTGGTTTTTCTCATACAAGCTTGAGCCACCCTATAACCTCCAGGTTAGTAAGTAAACTCCATTTATCAGTTGCACACGAGCACCGTAGAATTCGTCCTATTTGCCGTAGCGTTGGAGTTCACTGTAAACTTCGAGCTTTAGTGATGACTTTTTTATTGTTGACTTTTTCACCTAGTCACTGTTAAAATCCATCGATTCAATGATGTATGATGTACATATACATCGTTTGTAAACACGACCTACGCGTTACAAGCGGAGTTTTATCGTGTTATTCCGACCTAATTTTACGCCAAATAATTATTGATTTACGTCCACTGGTCCCCTTTTTTTGAGTCTAAAATTAAAATTAACGTCCATTTCAAACATTTTATAGTTTTCTGAATATGCACGCACATGTAATTTTCAGTAAAGTTCGAAAGGACAACAAAGGCCAACCAGTGATGGCTCCTAATATCATTATTTCTTATGTTAAATGGCAACACAGTTCAAATAGAATCATCCCGGGTAGAAGAAAATAACTAACGAAGATCAAATTTTGCCATTAAAATTAATACCTGAACGGCAAAATTTGTTATTGGTTTGTTAGGAATAAGAGCTAATATCTGACTTTGTACCGAAAAATAACTCAATAACTAATTTCATCCATGTAAGAACAAATCAAAGACAAAATATTTCAAAACGTGGAATAACTAAATAAGTTATTATCGAGTTATTGAGAACAAAGTAAGTACAAAATAAGATATTTCATAAAAGATCATCATTAATGTGAATTTCATTCTTATGATTGAAAAAAACGGTATTGTAAGTTCAGAAATATTTTGTCCTTGGTTTGGTCTTATAAAAATAAAATGAGTTATTATTTACTTTTTTTCTGGAACAAAGTGAGTTACTTTTTTTGTTCCTTTAGCTCTTATTCATAACAAACCAATATCAAAATTTGCGCTTCATCAATATTCTACTTAAAAGAAAATAAAATTAATACCAAATAATCAATAACAAAACAAGTTATGATTGCATAATATGCCATTGGGATGTTATTTTACTAAGAATGCTCACAAGAACTTATTTTGCTATGATTTCATATTTAGTTATTCAATAATAACTCAGAAATGCCAAATTTCGCAATGATAACATTTTTTGTTCTTAGCGAGTTATTTATTGTTACTCATAAATAACATAAGAATGATAAAATGCGACATGATGGCAGAATTTGTTATTATTTTGTCCTTGGTTTGTTCTTTTCCTCCACCCGGAGCATATTGCTGAATATACACATAGGCGTTCCCCCCTCGTAGACTTTTGATCAAACAAAATTTTCGAAATTTGTATGGAACGTAGACCTTGGTCAGACCCCAACGTACAAGTTTTCACGAGTGCGAAAACGCGGACGTACTTATACGCGATTGCATCCAATCAACTTTGTGTCTACAGAGCACTTATTCAGCATACATCGAAAAATTATGCGCCGAAGACATCAATTTGATTTGATGCAATCGCGCAGTATTATTCACGTTTTTGCATTTATGAAGACTCAGTGCGCAGTCTAGTGGTGAACTAAATGCGGTATATAATGAATGGAGTTCCCCCTGTTACTTTCGGGCTTTTATCATTCGAGCATTTGAAATTCGGGAGAATGTTTACATTAAAATTAGCGACACCTAGTGGCGAAATCTCCAACTAATTGGTGAATAAAAAATGAGCTTGTTCTTCTGAACGATTTTCTCGAAGACGGCACATTTCTATCTGCTTCGGTTTCCAAGATAGAGAAGTCTAAAACTTTAGTTGATACCTAGCGACATCTACCGGCAAAATTACCAACTATTTGTTGAATAACATGAATTATCTTGTCCTTCTGAACAACTTTGCCGAACACGACACATTTCTATCTGCTTTCGATTCCGAGATAGAGAAGTTGAAACTTTACTTGTTAACTAGCCACACCCCCAGTTAATGGACGGTCTTATGTAGATCGATCAGTGTTGCCATTTGAGGACATAATTCCAAATAGTGAATGGTTATACGGGATAGCCCTTTGCCAGTACTCAAAATTTGCCGAATACATGGAGAAGGTAAACTAGCATCTAGTATGTGTATTTCAATGGAAATTGGTAAGTGCTCTGATTTTTTTACGTACAATTTGGTTTTGTTATTGCTGACTTTATTTATTTTTTTTTTGTAATGCATATGTGGGGAAAATAACTTTGGAATTCTTATCTGGTTTCAGCGGTTGGGGTAAGAGTTTGGTGAAATTTGAATTAGGAGAGAGATTCCCTCGAGAATCCGGTTGTTATTGTGTTAGAAGATGTTCCTGTGTTACTTTAAAAAAAAATATGGGATGACCAACTTTTTTGAAATATTCTAATGGGATTTTCGGAATGAGATTGGAAGGTTCTTTTTCATCCAAAATACTCTGGAAAACGTTCTGAAAAATCTTCAAGAATCATCCAGGAATATAGATTGTGATTCCAAAATTACTTAAAAATTGTCCAGTTATCAATACAGCAGCCCTTTAGAAGCTCTCTCTCTGTAGGAGTTCCATTAGGAGCACGGAGGGAGTTTCTGGAAGAATTCGGGAAGGAGTTCTTGGAAGAAACCTGGAACGAGTTCCTGAAGGGACCCTACGAGAAATTCTAAATTGGCTTTGCTGTATTATAAATAAATAACAGTAAACTGAACAGCAATTGGTCGTGTTTTTTTTATTTTCTGATCGAGTTTTTGGAAGAAATCTAATTTTTCAAAGGGGGAGGATTCATTTTTTTGCATATTGTATATGACTGTTGTCGTGTAGTATATTGTTTATGTATCATGTGACAAATTCCATTCGAAAATGAACACATAAAGGATATGTATCTACCTTACATTCAATACCTCGAACCAATCTTCAGTTAAACCAAACCATCACTTTCAGACGGTGCTGTCGTATTACCAAAGATATTGGAATTTGATTTTCCGCCTGTGCACATGTACAACTCAATTGCATCAGCCTGTTGGGTTTCATCAGGTCCAGCAATAATAATAATCTCTCGTCGTCGTGTTTCATTTAATATATATCTCTCATCATAGGTAGGTGAACAACACGTGTGTGCCGGACATTCCCAACGTCCCTTTATGACCCCATTCGAATTAAGCATGTTCCGGATGATATGGCAAACGGGACGGGAGTGTTCTTCGGTTTTGGACCATCATCCTCGCACTCGTACATGCCTTGCCTGGCTCCGGGTCGTATCGTTTTCCTTCTTCTGGCTACATCCCAGCAGCGTCCGAGGCGCATCCCCCGGCCGGTTGTATTTCGGCACACGAAAAGACCCATAAACAGTGTTATCACGTTTCGAAAATGTTGTGTTGTGGTGAAATATGCACCAAACCGCAGTCATACGCAAACAAGCACACACTCGACCGATGATTATATTGAGAATAGCACATATCCATAAATCATCTTAATATTTCCTCTCACGCTTGTAATGGCTTTCATCCGTCGTCGCCGTGAGGGCGAGGGAGGCCAAGGTGTAGGGTTTGTGGGATTTTTCCAACCCACAATGCAACCACAACCCCCTGCCTGCCGTCCAGATGATGATGACAGCATGTTCGACGGGGGGCTTGGGGGCGGTGAGAAGATGGTTTTGTGATGATGCTGGTACATACAAGCAGCACGGCCAGTGAGTGGTTCAATTGCATGCATGAAATAAATTTAATTAAATTTCCTTCCAGGAGACCGGATGTGCAACCCGGTGTTGACCATGGGTCTATGATTGTGACATAAAAGAGCGGAGGTAGAATTTCTGGGATATTACTTCTGAATGTTTATATAATGACCATATGTTGACTTTTCCGAATAGTCATTTTGATGATGTTGCACTGGGTGTAGAATTCCGTATCGCAGCCCCACTAAGGTGTTTGAAAAGTTTCTCGGGAAATCAATTTTGATGGTGATGCTGTTGCTACAAATCTTATGAATCTTCTGAAAATAAAAACCGCATAAAATAGAGATTATTTGCAGCTTCAGCTTAATGTCAATAATATGATGGAGTACCTGAAATTGGTTTGAAGCACAAAGATGTCTGTCAGCTTTGTACCTATTTTCTTCTCTAAACTAAGAAAGGATACTCTGCTCAAAGTATCTAAATACCAAGGTAAGAGATTCCCTCTAATATTCATGGATTTGTGAGAAAAGGAAAAAAGCAAAAAATAGTTATGAAGTTTGCGCTGATTTGTATGGGCACTAGGGTGGCCCACACTTATATGAAAAACAAAAATTTCGAAAAATGCCAAGTCTTACCTCCTAAAACAGTTCTTTTGGACTCCCAGAAGCTACGTTCAAAATTTGAGCAAAGTCGGTTGAGCCTAAGGGTGCGCTCAAAACGCTTGAAGTTTGTATGGGAAAACTTGGCCAAATGTATGCAGAAATTTTAAGTTTTCGAATTTTGCCGCTAGGTGGCGCTGTAAGCGTTCAATAATCAAACCCTTTGGTATTATTGTAGGTGACTATATGCCAGAGAGGTTTGTCGAAGACCGCAAAGTGATCCGACGACTGTGAAAAAAGTTATACCCTTGGCAAAGTGAGGCAAACTATTGAGATTTTATTATTGATATTATTCCTTTACATGTATTGGAAAAATAACAATAAAGTTTACTCTCACTTTTCCTAGGGTATAACTTTTTTCACAGACGTTGGATCACTTTGCGGTCTTCGACAAAGTTGTTTGGCATATAGTCACCTACAATAATACCAAAGGGTTTGATTATTGAACGCTTACAGCGCCACGTAGCGGCAAAATTCGAAAACTTAAAATATCTGCATACATTTGGCCAAGTTTTCCCATACAAACTTCAAGCGTTTTGAGCGCCCCCTTAGGCTTAATTCATTTTGCTCAAATTTTGAACGTAGCTTCTGGGAGTCCAAAAGAACTGATTGAGGAGGTAAGACTTGGCATTTTTCGAAATTTTTGTTTTTCATATAAGTGTGGGCCACCTTAATGGGCACATTACTATTTAGCAAACTTCTTAAGAAATTAAGCGCTCCCATCGTAGAAGCAATTATTTAATTGCATCTCACTGGATTAAAAGTGACCTCCATGCAATAAAACAGGAAATATCGCCATTTTAAAATCGGTGACAAAATATTTTTTATTGATTCTAAACATATTTTTTCAGCATTTAGAAACATCCAAACTAATAAAACTTCACAAACTTTGCTGAAATAATGACATTTTAGTGTAAAAACACCAACTTTTCATAACTAACGCAGATGTGTTGGTGTGTCTCGATTTTGACATTTGCGGGAATCTCTTACCTTGGTATTTAGATACGTTGTACTCTGCTCAGCAAACCAGAAGTCATATAAGGATGTTAATCCCAAGTTATATTAATGAAAAAAATATGTTAGAATTATATAAGGTACAATAACAGATTGGATGAAATCGTATACGAAACCCACAATTTTATCCGATTCCATTTGGCAGCATTAGTAATTTCAACTTTGCGTTAACAATTATACAACTTCAAGTTGACATTCTTCAACAACTTCAAATGCACTTGTTGCGACTCCATTGTAATCTTAAATGCGAGATTACAATTGGGGTCATATTTGTAAAAATAAAATTATACGGTGAGTGGATTTAGTCGGAGAGCCAATGGATGATAAACAGTAAGTATTTTTGGAAATATTTCGCTAAGACCAAGCCCACTCATGGGCTTCATCAAGCGTATTAACGTTAAGTAGAGCCCCGAACAAAGAAGCGAACCGCACCGGTCGCTGCTAAGTAGGACTCGAAAGCGAAAAGTTTACGTACGGTTCGTAGCAGGGCTTAGAATATAGAGACACGCAAAGTACGGTCTCTATCCGTAGGCTCGTGCGCTCTCTCGCGTTTAGCTCTCTGGGTAGCGTAAAGAGGAGACGAAAGAACATGAGTATGGATTTGTTGCCAGGTATATAGTTTCTAGAGAATGATTTTCTTGTTTTGTATAGGTAGGAATTTATTTTAGTTCGCATCAAATATTTAAAATTTTTATTTTTACTTGCTTTGAAATTTTCAACCAAAGAATATCGTAGATCGTTGCACGAATAACACAACAAATTGTCTGACATGCAATTGTGATAGAGTTATAATACAAACGCAGAAAAATAATAGGTTTAAATTGACAAGCTTTGCTTAAGTATGTTATGAATAAAGTTTTCCCTTCTTCGTCAATTTTAGGATCATGCATATCGAAAATGTATTGATTTTCTCTTAAAAATAGTTACGATTGCTCATAATCGCACCTTTAGTTTTTGATTCGGCCGATCGTTTCGAAACTAATATTTGAAGAAATGTATAGTGATTCAGTGAGTTTTGCTATTTTAACACGTACATGTTTGAGCCGGGGTTTCTACGCAGCAAGTAAAGTTTAGTTTCGCACATTTAGAAAAATGTCCAAATAAATAACTCGCGAAGTTCGCTCCGACAAGTTCCAAAATTATCGTCATCCGTCGCAGATTCCGGTGAGAAGATGTGCGTACAACAATATGTCCACGCATCCTTCCTCCCCTGTAAATTCGAGAAGTACCTTGCAGAAGTAAAACATTCTGTACTCCATTATCCTGTATTTCGAAGAATCATCTTTGCGCGTAAATACAACGCAGTAGACCAGGCCGCTTTGATGCATGTGTCATATCTCTGATATGCTGCAAGCATCAGTATTGACAAGAAAAGTAACACGTTTGCTTTCCAGGGTGATTCCGCGTATGTTTGAGATTAGATAAGAGTAGTTACGATTTTTCAAAGATGCTTTGACTGTACCTATCTCAACTCAGATATCATAGAAACACTACAGTTAGTTTTTTTGTAAAAACAAACTTAAATCATACCGATAAAAATCTTAAAAAATGTCGTCGAGCTGCCAAGTTTCATCAATTAAAATAGGCGGTGTGCAGGACTGCCATATTGTAGGTTCTTCGTTATAGAAAAAGGTGTTGGTTTTTTTTATCTGTATGAACGAGATTTTTAGCCCTAGGCTAGTTCATCTCGGGACCCACGCTTTACTTCCCTTCCGAAGGAAGAACTCACATTTTGCGAGTTTGTCGGAAATGGGGTTCGATCCCAGGTCCTCGGCGTGATAGTCAAGTGTTCTAACCATCACACCAGGTCCGCTCCAGGTGTTGGATGTTAAAATACAACAATTGTTGTATGAAGTGCCAAAAAGGAGAGTGGGCTCATTATGTACTTTGACAAATACGCAGTCTACTTCAAGCGCATAGAATCTGCTTCCAACAAAATATTCATATACCAGCATCCAGAAGATCGCAATATATATTAAGATTTCCGATTGATGCTTTGTAACTAAAACGTTGTGATTGAGTATAGAATTAGCTGATGTTAAAATACACGTTAATGAAAAAAGGTTGCGCAAACTTATCGCAGACTGTTAGAAGACAGCTTCTACTATGACCAGGATTCAAGAATCTTGACCTACGCGAAGTTGTAAAGGAGACAACTACGTTATAAATGTGTTGGAAATGCAAGGGATGTAATTATTCAATAAACCTAATTATTAAAAAAGATGCTCATAATCTCAAATTCAGATAAATTTCTTGCGAGAAAGGCAACATGGATATTGAAGAGATGGACATTATTTTAGATAAAAATTCAACCTACATTTCATACAGTAAGCAACAAACATATAATTTAAAAAAATATTGCTTGAATTCCGGGATTAAATATGATTGTATTTATTGCATTATTGAGAAAATGATATCTTTAAACGCACCAAAACTGGTACAAATCTCCAAGGGAATTATTTATTTGAGTTCAATTTTTACTAACAGTTTTCAGTCTTATCCAAAACCCCTTATTTCAAAATATGAGCACAGGTTATTATACTGAATAAGATTTTTAATAACACCATAGAAATACACAAAATATTGCGATGATTTACAGAAGTGCAAAAAACCGATGGTACGGATAGAATAGAGACTACCGGTGCGCAAAAGCGACCGATCATTATTTTACTCACATGAAAACGAACGATCGGTGCGAAAAAGGGTGGATAACGAAATTAAAAATCGTTAACGACGTGCTGTTGCGTGTGTAGTATGAAGCCCACGGGTGGGCTTGGTCTAAGCGCATCGGTTAAGTCAAATACGTACAGATGCAGGTGAGTTTAATTGCATGCACCTACCTTGCGGGTCCTAATGGCGGCTCCAAGGGCAGCTCTGAGCAAGTACTAGTCCAACCGTATGCGGATCAGCAACTGCGCTGTAGGGAGATGTTTGTCTCATTTCCCGGACGATTGATGTATTCAGCTTCTGCTGCACAGCCTGATACTTCCAAACCACCACGAAACGACCAAAATCTATGTTACACTTTTTTACATTTTCACAACCATTTTTTGCTAACATTCACACTTTTCACCATGCATAACATAGTGATTTGGCAACTTGTTGTTATTTTATTGTTTGTGAAAAAGAAATCATATTAAGGACAGACTTGTTAGAATCCCAACATGGCCGCCACAATGGCCGACTTTGGCACCTACTCACGATTTCGAGGGCACAAATCTCTTCGTAAACAAAACCAGCGCACCTGATCTTCTTATTTTAGACTTATTACAAGTGAGCAAGAACAGAATAATAGAATACTTTGTTGTGTGAAGCTTGCTTCTTGAGATTTGTGCAATTGAAGTTTTGATGCACTGTTAAAACGGGATGTTAAGAAGTTTGTCCTTAAGGGTCAAACTAAGTTGTACACCGAAAGAATTCGTCTTGAATAATATGTATCGAAATGATATTGTTAACATATACGTATATGGCCTCCAAATTGGTACAAATAGAAAAAAAAAGTGCAAATAAATCCATAAAGCTGAGTTGTGACAAAGTAATGTCAACCTTATACATGTAGCCATTAAGACAAGCCTTCAAAATGTTTATATTTGCTTAAATTTCACGTTATACAACAGCAAGGGATAGACACAATGGTAGAGTATCTGATTAATAAGCTGCAGGTCAGAAAATCCAGGCTTGTTAACTTCTTTTTTTGATATTCAAATATGTGAAAATAAAATCGTATATATTGCCAAGCAAAGTTATAAATAGAAGTTATATTACATGCCGAATGAATTCGCCCGAAGTTGTATAACTCAAAGTGGTTTTCTCATAATGTACGTATATGGCCTCCAAATTTGTGCGAATAGAACATATTTGGTGCATCTTATGCAATCTATTTTGAACGGGTAAGAGCTCAGTTATCAGAGTTGTAGCAGAGTTATGTGAATCAATTTGTTGGCTGGGGCTCAACAGACATCTGAACAGCTAGTGCGGGGTTAGGGATCGCATCTTACAGGCAAAGTAGAAGGCGAGACTACACCCCCGCCCCACTTAACACATTCACATTGCCGCTAAACACTACGTCTCTCCGGATTCACTAGGCAGGCCTATAAATACTTTCCAGCTTAGCGGTAGCTGTCGGTACTTAACGCCGTGTCTCTAGCCGAGCCACCGTACCGAAGCATGGGCGAGGCGACAGCAACCAGCAGCAGGCCCTTCCTGGCATATATCGCAAAGCTAGTGGACATCATCCGAGACGGTGTCACTATACCTGAAGAGGCTCTCTTGCAGGAATAATCAACGTGGATACCAAAGGTTAGCTTATCGTCGATCATCACCCTCAAATGGACGAAGCACTTCGAAGTGATAGTGCACCTATCTATACAAATAACTGCTGGCTGCTCCGACTTTCGGTTGTTAACAACCACCACCTCATTGTTATGGTGAGCCAATTCCAGTTTTCTGGAGCTTAGCCACTCCTCCAACTCCGTTCGATCGAGTGGGCTGCAGTCAATTTCTACTTCTTCGATCAATTCATCGTAGACCTCCACCATCATATCTACACCACAGCCGACGATGGCCACGCCTACCGGTATCTTTAACATCATCACCTCTTCGTACATGACATTCAATAACACCGGACCCAGGATGAAATCTTGTAGCACTCCTTAAGTTATGTGTAAGCACATCCAGCCCCCCTTTGTATCGTAAACATGTATCGTAACAACTTTGTATCGTAAACATGTATCGTAAACATGTTGCACCCGGGAAACCCCAGACGGGTAAACGCATCGGCAATTGCAACCCAACTGGCACTATTGAACGCTTTCCTTACAAGTAGGGTCACTACTGCACAGTAGGTAGTTCTCCGTTTACGGTGGAGCACTTTCTCTGTAACCCCAAAATAACGTCAGTCCACCTACCTTTCCGGAAGACGAATGGGTTCCACGAGAGACCATTTACACCCTCGGTGAGCCTAAATCGTCGATGAGGCATATAGTAGTCTATAAGTCGACAGGTCCAGACATTTCTGAATAGCAGATATGAACATTCGGGAGCCTCTGCAATAGCTACATTTAAGGTCGACCACCGCGGAGCCGCATAGCAACTGCAGAAGAAGACCCTGTTTACCGACCAGAAAGATTTCGTAAGAAGTAGACGTAAACTCCTGGACGGGGTATTTTCCTGTTGTGCATTATGACCTTCACCTCCACATAGACTACACTGCTTGCTTCTGTCAGGGCTTTTGCAGGCCCATGACTTGTGTCCTGCTTCCAGACACCTCAAACAAGCCTCCAGTGACTCGCGTATGGTCACTGGCATACCGACCAGCCTACCTTGAGCTTTCTTACTCGTTAGAGTCTGCAACAGGTAGCTGTGCCAAGGCCATCTATGTCTCTACCGGGCCTTTTCGTAACCGAACAGCTGCGGTGGCAACCTGCACGTGGAACTGTTATCGCAGTGCCGTGACGAGCTCTTCCGCGTCAGTGACCTCGTCTTTGGTTTTTCACCTTCAGAGTCGCTTCCGTTGTGGGATCCCTCACCTCGACGTCACTCGCCAAGAATCTCTTTTGCCATACTCTTGTAGACAGCGTACTTGCGTTCTTTGTCGCGTTTGAGCCCAATGATCATTTTGCCTGTACGAGTATATCTAATACTGCGTACGTTGACTCTCAGATCCACGAGCTTAGCACTCTGACGAGCGCGTCACTCTTCTTGCGCTTTGCACCTACCCTCCTACCTCTCTTTGGCCTGCTGTCTCTACTCTCCTGTTCCTCCAATTTATTTTTTCTCTTCTTTTTTTTTCTGTCCAAGTGCTCCACCTAACCCACCCTAACCTATGGTATCTGGCATCTATCAATGGTCGCAACCCCCTGTTTCCTTTGCACCGGAACGGGCCGGCCTTTTCAGCCTCCACCCTTCCCAGCTTTGCGGGACGCCTGGTTCGGGTCTGACTTAAAGGCATTACTGGAGACTTGCGGGGCTACCAACGTACTCTTTGGGCAACACGCAAATGGGAAGTCCTCCGCCTAGATAGATTTTGGTACCTTAAACTTCATGGGTGTTACCGTTGCCATGACATTATGAAGGTCCTGCTTGGCCGCCATCGTTGACTTAAGATGTCTCATTACGGCCTCAAGGTCCTGACTGATGTTAGATTTCAAGAATGCAAAGGCAATGATGGAGTCAAGCAGCTTCACAACCACCTCCATGTGCCTTCGATAGTGGTTCAGGTTTAACTACGTTACCTGCACTGTGATTTACCATCTGAGGCCGGGCACTGTGACCTCCTGCCAGATCCTTGCAGACATTTGTAGGCGGGGTCCTTACACGTGGTGTCCTTCTTGAGCTGAAGCATAATTTCACCGGGTCTGGTCGCCGGTCGCTTCCCAGACCACTGAATAATTGGACTCGTCAGTCTTTATTATGAGAGTGTTACCCCTATCCCTCTTGGAAACTGATCTACCTCACCTTTTCTTCTTCTTTTATTCTTCCGCCTATCCTTAAGAGTTCAAGGGGTATCTTCCCTGACGCGCTCTAGCCTGTGGTGGCTGAGGGCATACACAAGGTGGCAATTCTCTGCTCCCTTCAACTCAGGACGGCCCGGGCCTTTGAGGTCCAACCTTTTCAACCTTCTGGGACGCATGACTGGGCCACGAGTCGTATGGGGAAGAAGGGTGGCTATCTGGGACCAAGTGAAAGCGCTTCGCATTTACCAGGTGTATTGTTCGATATGTTTACATGCCAATTAGGCACTGCTGTCGTTTGCATTTGATTGAGTGAGGTTTGTTTGCCTTGTTATTACTCTTCAAGTCCAAGATTTTTTTTTTTTTATCTGTATTAACGAGACTTTTAGCCCTTGGCTAGTTCATCTCGGGACCCACGCTTTACTTCCCTTCCGAAGGAAGAACTCACATTTTGCGAGTTTGTCGGGAGTGGGATTCGATCCCAGGTCCTCGGCGTGATAGTCAAGTGTTCTAACCATCACACCAGGTCCGCTCCACAAGTCCAAGATGTCACATCGCATTCATAGAACTTTTTGCACCCAGGTAACGAAGTCTAGTAACATGTAAAAATTAGAATGTCGGCAAACAAGGGAAAACCTAGAACAAAAAAAAAACAAACGAAATCACATCGAGGTATGGAGATAACGAGATGAAGAGAGATATCGAAAGAAAAAAAATATGCAGATTGAGGAGACCAATCAAACCATCGAGATAGGGAGAAATATGAAGAGATGTAGAACATCGATACATGGAGAGTCTATCTATGTTCATTTTTCTTCGTTGTCCAGCATAAATCCGGCATTTCAAGTGGATGATGTCACAAGCTGGTGGATTGATTTGTTAAGGCTACTGACACTAGTTTTGAAAACCTTTTTCAAGTGTCGGCCACGCCATCAACTGCTCAGCATGATCTGCCAAGAGTTCGACGCATTACCCGTGTCAACACCGAAGCTCCATCAGTGAAGGAGATAGAAACAGCCATCCGTAGCATGAAATCGAACAGGGTCCCAAGGGTCGATTGCATATCAGCCGAGATGCTCAAAGCTGACCGCGTAGTATTTACACAACTGCTGCATCAATTATTCTGCATCATATGGAAAACCGCGACATTTCCGGTCAACTGAATGCATGGCGTCTTGGTAAAGGTGCCAAAAAAGGGTGACCTGACTGTATGCGATAATTAGCGAGGTATCATGTTGCTGTGAATAGTTCTCAAAGTCATCTGCAAAGTGATCCTTAACCTGATACAGGAAAAGATTGACACAACTCTTCGGTGGTAGCAGGCAGGATACCGTGCCGGAAGATCATGTGTGGGCATATTGTCACGCTCCGTATTATCTTGAAGCGAATCAATGAATTCCAAGTATCTCTCCACCTGGTGTACGAAAAAGGTTTCGACCGTCTCAATCATGAAAGCATGTGGCAGCCCTCTGGCGAAAGGGTGTTCCTGAGAAAATCTTCGGCCTCATTGAAGCACAGAGCAGGTCATTTTCGTGCAGAGTACAGCACAACGGTGTCTTGTCCAATTCCATCCGGGTCGTATCTAGAGTGAGACAAGGATGAGCATGAGCATGAGCATTGGTGACCGTACACTTCGTAGTTGCTACTCCGTGATTGACCAGAACTAGCGGAATTGTACAGAGAACCAACAGATGGGGCTTAGGATTAGCACAGCATCCTCAATGTACACGTTCCGAGAGCTCAATCTTTATTGGGTCAATAACGGCGCCGGCCACGTCCTTACGGTCAATCGGGGAAGGAAAGGAATGTTAGTCCGACAACTGTTGCTACTAGAGGTTGTATATACTACTGTGCCCTCCACAGTTGTCACGGGAAGGAATTTTTGTTAGTAGGGAGAGATAGATAGCCACATAGATCAGGATTCACTTTGGTAAGCAATGCGATCTATGCAACCGGAAACATACACAAAACACATATATTCACAATTGCGTCACCTCACCACAATTTGGAAGAATGGTGAAACCTTGGAAAAACCTTGGAAACTCTACATTGAATCTTGGACTATGCCTTATGGATAGACCGAGATCTTGTGTCACCTCGCAATTAAGAAGACTGGTGAACCAATATAAATATTAACCATGAAATCGATAAATTGAGACGAGATCCTGTGCCGACATCGACAATGAAGGACTGTGTAAATAAAAAAAAAAAACTACTGCAACAAAGTTATAAAAATAATTTGGCCAGCACCTTTAATTTGCGGACTGCACAAAAACACAGGTAAATAATAAAAATAATAAACTACAAGAATACTATTCTGTGTGAAAAATGAAGTAAAGTATTAGTAAACACAGGCCATCAATTTGTTTTCAATTTGAGTTGAACATTTACCTATAACAATAGTATGGAACGAGCTCACCCATTGTATCCATCGGAGAATATGCATCTGCATCAGCGTTACAAGTCAACTGTCATCATGATGACCATTCATTGCCGTGAATATAATTGCAACTGGGCAGCATACTGCGCTGCTATCCGACCGAACCGCAATTTCTCCCGTGCCGCTGCTGGCATCTCAGTCGTTCCCGAAAAAAAAGCACTTTCCCCTTCAACATCCCAAACTACGGCGTGCGAACCGATCTCAATGCAGACTGGATGCCATGCTGCTGCTGGCATCTCAGTCGATCCCTAAAAAAGCACTTTTCCCTCCAACTATCCCAAACGACGGCGCGCGAACCGAACTCAATGCAGACTCTCGTAGCTAGAGTGAGAGAAGGATGTATAGGGTAATTTTTCAATTGTTGCATGGCTAAAAACTCGCCTATTGTTGCACACTCCATGTTATTCTTATGAGATGTGCAACAATTGGCGAATTACTCTACTATTGACGAGATCCTGGTAGGTGCAATTGACTGTGAACCAAATCGTGGGCTGCTTTGGCAGCCCATTACCATGGATCATCTAAATGATTTCAATCTGGCTGATGGTGTTGTTCGCTTAGCTCAACGGCGCTCTGGTATGCAGAGTAAGCTCGTTGATCTTGCCAATCGCACCTCGGCGGTAGGTCTCACCATCAACGTCAACAAGACCAAATCGTTGGATGTAAACAAGGTCAACCCTTCCAGCTTCATGATAGCTGGGCAATCAGTGGAGAATGTTGAAAGCATTCAATATTTTTGTAGCCAAATGGTGGCAGATGGCGTCATCAAGATCGACATATGTGCACGGATTAAGAAGGCGAGGGCTACCTTTGTGAGTTTAAGAAATGTATTTAAAAACATTCAGATTAGTCGACGCACCAAAATCAGAATTATCAGCTCGAACGTGAAAACTGTTCTGCTGTACGTCAGTGAAACTTGGTGTGTATCATTGGAAAGCACTCAACGGCTGCAGGTCTTGTTCAATAGATGCCTGCGGTATATAAATCGTGCATGGTGGCTTCACAATTGGGTCTCCAACGTGAAGATTCAGCGTCGATGTCATCAAAACAAATTCGGGAGGGAAAGTGGAGGTGAGTTGACCACACTCTACGCCGGAGCGGAAACGAAATGTACAAGCAAGCGTTAGATTAGAACACAGCAGGACATCGCAGCAGAGGCAGACCCAGAGGCTCGACTCATGGCGACGCAGCCTCAACAAGGAAAAAAAGGAAGTCGACAGAAACTTTACCTGGCCACGGGTCAAGGCGATGGCTGGTAATCGCCCAAAATAAAGATTTTTCAATTCGGCGGCCCCTGCACCCTGGGTGCTCAGGACTGAAAAAACAAACTGACACTATTTATTTACTTCCGATAGCTTTCATCAAACTGCTGTCGATACTCAGCAGCTATAATTCATATGTCAAATTGGGTACTGATCCGGTAAACATTCCGTTTTCTATAAATTTTGCTAGACGAAAGCTCCACCCGTTGTTCATGACTGTAATGTTCCTCACAGCTACCAGCCTGCACGAGGCCCTCCATCCACATTAGCTGCATCAATCATTTAAATTATTTATACTTCCTTACGATTGCATAGAAGC